>NW_025748763.1:0-31112 GCF_021184085.1 Oncorhynchus gorbuscha
GCAGCACAGTCAGATGGACTGGGGACAGCAAGGAGCCATCATGTCAGGTAGTCCTGGGGCACGGTCCTAGGGCTCAGGTCCTCCGAGAGAGAGAAAGAAAGAGAGAATTAGAGAGAGCATATGTGGGGTGGCCAGTCCTCTTCTGGCTGTGCCAGGTGGAGATTATAACAGAACGTGGCCAAGATGTTCAAATGTTCATAAATGACCAGCATGGTTGAATAATAGTAAGGCAGAACAGTTGAAACTGGAGCAGGAGCATGGCCAGGTGGACTGGGGACAGCAAGGAGTCCTCATGTCAGGTAGTCCTGGGACATGGTCCTAGGGCCCAGGCCAGTTGAAACTGGAGCAGCAGCATGGCCAGGTGGACTGGGGACAGCAAGGAGTCATCATGTCAGGTAGTCCTGGGGCATGGTTCTAGGGCTCAGGTCCTCCGAGAGAGAGAAAGAAAGAGAGAAGGAGAGAATTAGAGAACGCACACTTAGATTTACACAGGACACCGAATAGGACAGGAGAAGTACTCCAGATAAACAAACTGACCCTAGCCCCCGACACATAAACTACTGCAGCATAAATACTGGAGGCTGAGACAGGAGGGTCAGGAGACACTGTGGCCCCATCCGAGGACACCCCGGACAGGGCCAAACAGGAAGGATATAACCCCACCCACTTTGCCAAAGCACAGCCCCCACACCACTAGAGGAAATCTTCAACCACCAACTTACCATCCTGAGACAAGGCCGAGTATAGCCCACAAAGATCTCCGACACGGTACAACCCAAGGGGTGGGGGAACCCAGACAGGCCGACCACAACAGTGAATCAACCCACCCAGGTGACGCATCCCCCCCCAGGGACGGCACGAGAGAGCCCCAGCAAGCCAGTGACTAGAACAAGCATCTCTGTTTTGTCCGAGTTTAATAGTAGAAAGTTTGCAGCCATCCACTTCCTTATGTCTGAAACACATGCTTCTAGCGAGGGCAATTTTGGTGCTTCACCATGTTTCATTGAAATGTACAGCTGTGTGTCATCCGCATAGCAGTGAAAGTTTACATTATGTTTTCGAATAACATCCCCAAGAGGTAAAATATATAGTGAAAACAATAGTGGTCCTAAAACAGAACCTTGAGGAACACCGAAATGTACAGTTGATTTGTCAGAGGACAAACCATTCACAGAGACAAACTGATATCTTTCCGACAGATAAGACCTAAACCAGGCCAGAACATGTCCGTGTAGACCAATTTGGGTTTCCAATCTCTCCAAAGAATGTGGTGATCGATGGTATCAAAAGCAGCACTAAGGTCTAGGAGCACGAGGACAGATGCAGAGCCTCGGTCCGATGCCATCAAAATGTCATTTACCACCTTCACAAGTGCCGTCTCAGTGCTATGATGGGGTCTAAAACCAGACTGAAGCATTTCGTATACATTGTTTGTCTTCAGGAAGGCAGTGAGTTGCTGCGCAACAGCCTTCTCTAAAATCTTTGAGAGGAATGGAAGATTCGATATAGGCCGATAGTTTTTATATTTTCTGGGTCAAGGTTTGGCTTTTTCAAGAGAGGCTTTATTACTGCCACTTTTAGTGAGTTTGGTACACATCCAGTGGATAGAGAGCCGTTTATTATGTTCAACATAGGAGGGCCAAGCACAGGAAGCAGCTCTTTCAGTAGTTTAGTTGGAATAGGGTCCAGTATACAGCTTGAAGGTTTAGAGGCCATGATTATTTTCATCATTGTGTCAAGAGATATAGTACTAAAACACTTGAGCGTCTCTCTTGATCCTAGGTCCTGGCAGAGTTGTGCAGACTCAGGACAACTGAGGTTTGGAGGAATACGCAGGTTTAAAGAGGAGTCCGTAATTTGCTTTCTAATAATCATAATCTTTTCCTCAAAGAAGTTCATGAATTTATCACTGCTAAAGTGCAAGTCATCCTCTCTTGGGGAATGCTGCTTTTTAGTTAGCTTTGCCACAGTATCAAAAAGGAATTTCGGATTGTTCTTATTTTCCTCAATTAAGTTAGAAAAATAGGACGATCGAGCAGCAGTAAGGGCTCTTCGGTACTGCACGGTACCATCCTTCCAAGCTAGTCGGAAGACTTCCAGTTTGGTGTGGCGCCATTTCCGTTCCAATTTTCTGGAAGCTTGCTTCAGAGCTCGGGTATTTTCTGTACCATGGAGCTAGTTTCTTATGAGACATTTTTTTAGTTTTTAGGGGTGCAACTGCATCTAGGGTATTGCGCAAGGTTAAATTGAGATCCTCAGTTAGGTGGTTAACGGATTTTTGTCCTCTGGCGTCCTTGGGTAGGCAGAGGGAGTCTGGAAGGGCATCAAGGAATCTTTGTGTTGTCTGTGAATTTATAGCACGACTTTTGATGTTCCTTGGTTGGGGTCTGAGCAGATTATTTGTTGCAATTGCAAACGTAATAAAATGGTGGTCTGATAGTCCAGGATTATGAGGAAAAACATTAAGATCCACAACATTTATTCCATGGGACAAAACTAGGTCCAGCGTATGACTGTGAGAGTGAGTGGGTCCAGAGACATGTTGGACAAAACCCACTGAGTCGATGATGGCTCCAAAAGCCTTTTGGAGTGGGTCTGTGGACTTTTCCATGTGAATATTAAAGTCACCAAAGATTAGAATATTATCTGCAATGACTACAAGGTCTGATAGGAATTCAGGGAACTCAGTGAGAAACGCTGTATATGGCCCAGGAGGCCTGTAAACAGTAGCTATAAAAAGTGATTGAGTAGGCTGCATAGATTTCATGACTAGAAGCTCAAAAGGAAAACGTCATTTTTTTTTTGTAAATTGAAATTTGCTATCGTAAATGTTAGCAACACCTCCGCCTTTGCGGGATGCACGGGGGATATGGTCACTAGTGTAGCCAGGAGGTGAGGCCTCATTTAACACAGTAAATTCATCAGGCTTAAGCCATGTTTCAGTCAGGCCAATCACATCAAGATTATGATCAGTGATTAGTTCATTGACTATAATTGCCTTTGAAGTGAGGGATCTAACATTAAGTAGCCCTATTTTGAGATGTGAGGTATCATGATGTCTTTCAGTAATGACAGGAATGGAGGTGGTCTTTATCCTAGTGAGATTGCTAAGGCGAACACCGCCATGTTTAGTTTTGCCCAACCCAGGTCGAGGCACAGACACGGTCTCAATGGTGATAGCTGAGCTGACTACACTAACTATGCTAGTGGCAGACTCCACTATGCTGGCAGGCTGGCTAATAGCCTGCTGCCTGGCCTGCACCCTATTTCATTGTGGAGCTAGAGGAGTTAGAGCCCTGTCTATGTTGGCAGATAAGATGAGAGCACCCCTCCAGCTAGGATGGAGTCCGTCACTCCTCAGCAGGTCAGGCTTGGTCCTGTTTGTGGGCGAGTCCCAGAAAGAGGGCCAATTATCTACAAATTCTATCTTTTGGGAGGGGCAGAAAACAGTTTTCAACCAGCGATTGAGTTGTGAGACTCTGCTGTAGAGCTCATCACTCCCCCTAACTGGGAGGGGGCCAGAGACAATTACTCGATGCCGACACATCTTTCTAGCTGATATGCACGCAGAAGCTATGTTGCGCTTGGTGATCTCTGACTGTTTCATCCTAACATCGTTGGTGCCGACGTGGATAACAATATCTCTATACTCTCTACACTCGCCAGTTTTAGCTTTAGCCAGCACCATCTTCAGATTAGCCTTAACGTCGGTAGCCCTGCCCCCGGGTAAACAGTGTATGATCGCTGGATGATTCGCTTTAAGTCTAATACTGCGGGTAATGGAGTCGCCAATGACTAGAGTTTTCAATTTGTCAGAGCTAATGGTGGGAAGCTTCGGCGTCTCAGACCCCGTAACGGGAGGAGTAGAGACCAGAGAAGACTCGGCCTCTGACACCGACCCGCTGCTTAATGGGGAGAACCGGTTGAAAGTTTCTGTCTGCTGAATGAGCGACACCGGTTGAGCGTTCCTACAGCATTTCCTTCCAGAAACCGTGAGAAAGTTGTCCGGCTGCGGGGACTGTGCCAGGGGATTTATACTACTATCTGTACTTACTGGTGGCACAGACGCTGTTTCATCCTTTCCTACACTGAAATTACCCTTGCCTAACGATTGCGTCTGAAGCTGGGCTTGCAGTACAGCTATCCTCGCCGTAAGGCGAGCACAGCGGCTGCAATTAGAAGGCATCATGTTAATGTTACTACTTAGCTTCGGCTGTTGGAGGTCCTGACGAATCGTGTCCAGATAAAGCGTCCGGAGTGAAAAAGTCGAGGAAAAAATAAATATATGAACGGTAATTAAAAAGTGAAACCCGTAAAGTTGTCAGGTAGCAAAATAGGTTGGCAACAAAACGCACAGCAATTTGAAAACAAGCCTGCAAGTCTACTGGTGTCACCAGAACATTCTATTATTCTACTGGTGTAACCAGAACATTCTACTAGTCTACTGGTGTCACCAGAACATTCTATTATTCTACTGGTGTAACCAGAACATTCTACTAGTCTACTGGTGTAACCAGAACATTCTATTAGTCTACTGGTGTCACCAGAACATTCTATTAGTCTACTGGTGTAACCAGAACATTATATTAGTCTACTGGTGTCACCAGAACATTCTATTAGTCTACTGGTGTAACCAGAACATTATATTATTCTACTGGTGTAACCAGAACATTCTACTAGTCTACTGGTGTCACCAGAACATTCTATTATTCTACTGGTGTCACCAGAACATTCTACTAGTCTACTGGTGTCACCAGAACATTCTATTATTCTACTGGTGTCACCAGAACATTATATTAGTCTACTGGTGTAACCAGAACATTCTATTAGTCTACTGGTGTCACCAGAACATTCTATTATTCTACTGGTGTCACCAGAACATTATATTAGTCTACTGGTGTAACCAGAACATTCTACTAGTCTACTGGTGTCACCAGAACATTCTACTAGTCTACTGGTGTCACCAGAACATTCTATTATTCTACTGGTGTCACCAGAGCATTCTATTAGTCTACTGGTGTCACCAGAACATTCTACTAGTCTACTGGTGTCACCAGAACATTATATTATTCTACTGGTGTCACCAGAACATTCTATTATTCTACTGGTGTAACCAGAACATTCTATTAGTCTACTGGTGTCACAGAACATTCTATTAGTCTACTGGTGTCACCAGAACATTCTATTATTCTACTGGTGTAACCAGAACATTCTACTAGTCTACTGGTGTCACCAGAACATTCTATTATTCTACTGGTGTAACCAGAACATTCTACTAGTCTACTGGTGTCACCAGAACATTCTATTATTCTACTGGTGTAACCAGAACATTCTACTAGTCTACTGGTGTCACCAGAACATTCTATTATTCTACTGGTGTAACCAGAACATTCTACTAGTCTACTGGTGTCACCAGAACATTCTATTAGTCTACTGGTGTCACCAGAACATTCTATTATTCTACTGGTGTCACCAGAACATTCTATTAGTCTACTGGTGTAACCAGAACATTATATTAGTCTACTGGTGTCACCAGAACATTATATTAGTCTACTGGTGTAACCAGAACATTATATTAGTCTACTGGTGTCACCAGAACATTCTATTATTCTACTGGCGTAACCAGAACATTATATTAGTCTACTGGTGTCACCAGAACATTCTACTAGTCTACTGGTGTCACCAGAACATTATATTAGTCTACTGGTGTCACCAGAACATTATATTAGTCTACTGGTGTCACCAGAACATTCTATTATTCTACTGGTGTCACCAGAACATTCTATTAGTCTACTGGTGTAACCAGAACATTCTATTATTCTACTGGTGTAACCAGAACATTCTATTAGTCTACTGGTGTCAGCAGAACGGGAATGGGAATGGGAATCACATGGATGTGTTGAGCTGTAACTCCACCTACAATAAATACATGATATCATACCATAACTTCATGGGTGAAAATTATCCAGCATTGATATGTTCTTGGTTCATTACTGACTGTAGGTGAACATTCAACAGGACAAACTATGGATCTTCTGAATGGGTCCAGACAGCTCTACACAACCAAAGTCTACTGAGGTACTGTGTCTGCTGACTCCCCATGGATGTGTTGAGCTGAAACTCCACCGACAGGAAATACATGATATCATACCATAACTTGGCATGGTCTCCTGAACGTGCCATTAGAGGGAACCTCTCCCTCCTAATAGGCCAGCTGGTGAGTCGGTTACAGTGGGACGTTGACGCAGCCGAGGATTCTGACAGCATATCAGGGAGGAGCTTTTAGTAGAGCAGAGAAGGAGATCTGTGTAAACTAAGCAGCACGGTAATACCCAGCACTGCTATCTGCAGTTAGCTCTCTGATGTTTTTCTATTTTTTAGAAGATATGAGGGGGGTCTGACATGACCCCGCTTTAGGATCATCTGGCAGAACGCTATAAGAAACTATAAGACATTGAATGTAATAATTATGATAAAATAATTGTATTGAACTTCAGAAAAACAGGATATATCTGCTCTGATATATCTATCATGATGGGGTAGACCTAGAGACTGGAGCTGCTCTGATATATATATCATGATGGGGTAGACCTAGAGACTGGAGCTGCTCTGATATATATATCATGATGGGGTAGACCTAGAGACTGGAGCTGCTCTGATATATATATCATGATGGGGTAGACCTAGAGACTGGAGCTGCTCTGATATATATATCATGATGGGGTAGACCTAGAGACTGGAGCTGCTCTGATATATCTATCATGATGGGGTAGACCTAGAGACTGGAGCTGCTCTGATATATATATCATGATGGGGTAGACCTAGAGACTGGAGCTGCTCTGATATCTATCATGATGGGGTAGACCTAGAGACTAACGCTGCTCTGATATATATATCATGATGGGGTAGACCTAGAGACTGGAGCTGCTCTGATATATCTATCATGATGGGGTAGACCTAGAGACTGGAGCTGCTCTGATATCTATCATGATGGGGTAGACCTAGAGACTGGAGCTGCTCTGATATATATATATCATGATGGGGTAGACCTAGAGACTGGAGCTGCTCTGATATATCTATCATGATGGGGTAGACCTAGAGACTGGAGCTGCTCTGATATATATATCATGATGGGGTAGACCTAGAGACTGGAGCTGCTCTGATATATCTATCATGATGGGGTAGACCTAGAGACTGGAGCTGCTCTGATATATCTATCATGATGGGGTAGACCTAGAGACTGGAGCTGCTCTGATATATCTATCATGATGGGGTAGACCTAGAGACTGGAGCTGCTCTGATATATATATCATGATGGGGTAGACCTAGAGACTGGAGCTGCTCTGATATATATATCATGATGGGGTAGACCTAGAGACTAACGCTGCTCTGATATATATATCATGATGGGGTAGACCTAGAGACTGGAGCTGCTCTGATATATATATCATGATGGGGTAGACCTAGAGACTAACGCTGCTCTGATATATATATCATGATGGGGTAGACCTAGAGACTGGAGCTGCTCTGATATATATATATCATGATGGGGTAGACCTAGAGACTGGAGCTGCTCTGATATATTAATCATGATGGGGTAGACCTAGAGACTGGAGCTGCTGACTGGAGCTGCTCACTCTCTCATTCTCTCTCTCTCACTCTCTCATTCTCTCACTCTCTCACTCTCTCTCTCTCTCTGTCTCTCTCTCTCTCTCCTCTCTCTCACTCTCACTGTCTCTCTCTCCTCTCTCACTGTCTCTCTCTCCTCTCTCTCACTCTCTTTCTCTCACTGTCTCTCACTCTCTCACTCTCTCACTCTCTCTCCTCTCTCACTGTCTCTCACTCTCTCTCTCACTGCTCTCTCTCTCTCTCTCTCTCTCTCTCTCTCTCTCTCTCTCTCTCTCTCTCTCTCTCTCTCTCTCTCTCTCTCTCTCTCTCTCTCGCTCTCTCTCTCTCGCTCTCACTGTTTCACTCTCTTTCTCTCACTCTCTCATTCTCTCTCTCGCTCTCTCACTGTCTCTCTCTCCTCTCTCTCTCTCACGGTCTCTCTCTCCTCTCTCTCACGGTCTCTCTCTCCTCTCTCTACATTTACATACATTTAAGTCATTTAGCAGACGCTCTTATCCAGAGCGACTTACAAATTGGTGCATTCACCTTATGACATCCAGTGGAACAGTCACTTTACGATAGTGCATCTAAATCTTAAAGGGGGGGGGGGAAATACTTATCCTATCCTAGGTATTCCTTAAAGAGGTGGGGTTTCAGGTGTCTCCGGAAGGTGGTGATTGACTCCGCTGTCCTGGCGTCGTGAGGGAGTTTGTTCCACCATTGGGGGGCCAGAGCAGCGAACAGTTTTGACTCTCTCACTCTCTCACTGTCTCCCTCTCACTCTCTCACTGTCTCCCTCTCTCTCTCACTGTCTCCCTCTCTGTCTCACTCTCACTCTCTCACTGTCTCACTCTCACTCTCTCACTCTCTCATTCTCTCTCTCTCACTCTCTCTCACTGTCTCTCTCTCCTCTCTCTCTCTCTCTCTCACTGTCTCTCTCCTCTCTCTCTCTCTCTCTCACTGTCTCTCTCCCCTCTCTCTCTCTCACTGTCTCTCTCTCTCTCTCTCTCTCACTGTCTCTCTCCTCTCTCTCACTCTCTCTCTCTCTCACTATCTCTCTCTCACTCTCTCACTGTCTCACTCTCTCACTGTCTCTCTCTCTCTCTCTCTCACTGTCTCTCACTCTCTCTCTCTCACTGTCTCTCACTCTCTCTCTCTCTCACTGTCTCTCTCTCCTCTCTCTCTCACTGTCTCTCTCTCCTCTCTCTCCTCTCTCTCTCTCACTCTCTCGCTCTCTCTCGCACTCTCTCGCGCTCTCTCTCGCGCTCTCTCTCTCACTCTCTCGCTATCTCTCGCGCTCTCTCTCGCGCTCTCTCTCTCACTCTCTCGCTCTCTCTCTGTCTCTCTCCCTGTCTCTCTCTCCTCTCTCGCTGTCTCTCTCTCTCGCTGTCTCTCTCTCTCGCAATGTCTCTCTCCCCAGGTGTGTCTCTCAGTAAAGTAGTGTACCAGTCTCCTTCTACACTGCTGCTAGAGCCTAATGCATCTGTCTCTGTCTCTCTCCCCAGGTGTCTCTCTCAGTAAAGTAGTGTACCAGTCTCCCTCTACACTGCTGGTAGAGCCTAATGCGTCTGTCTCTGTCCCACTCAGCTGCAGTCATAAAATCCCTAACTATGACACTATCCTCTGGTACCAGCGTCCTGTGGGAGGCTCTGAAACTCATAGCATATGTAAACTATACAGGTCAGACTGTTGAACCCTCATATGAAGGTTATGTTGACGTGAAAGGTGATGGAAGGAACGAAGCCTTCCTTCATCTCCTCAAACTGAGACAAGTTGAAGACAGTGTATTTCTGTGCTGCTAGTTATACACAGTGGTTACAGAGACACAGTCTACTCTACAAAAACCTCTACCTATCAGACCAATCTGGTACTGTATCAAAACACCTGCATTAAACCACATGAACTAACAAACCTCTGTGTAGATACTGTCAACACCTACATTAAACCACATGAACTAACAGACCTCTGTTCAGAGAGAGATGAGGGGAGAGGAAGATAGAGAGAAGGAGGGAAGTTAGAAAGAGAGAGCGAGAAGGAGGGAAAGAGAAAGGGAGACTGAGAAAGAGGGATAGACAGACCGAGGTTGGGCAGAGATGATGTACCCTTGTCTGTCTCAGTGCTTTACACTGATGATCTGCTCTTTTCTCTCTGTAGTGCAGACAGACTGTCACCATGATCCTCACTGTCTCTTTGGGATCACATTGTCTCACAGGTAAGACCATGGTAATACATTGTCTCACAGGTAAGACCATGGTAATATATTGTCTCACAGGTAAGACCATGGTAATATATTGTCTCACAGGTAAGACCATGGTAATATATTGTCTCACAGGTAAGACCATGGTAATATATTGTCTGACAGGTAAGACCATGGTAATATATTGTCTCACAGGTAAGACCATGGTAATACATTGTCTCACAGGTAAGACCATGGTAATATATTGTCTCACAGGTAAGACCATGGTAATATATTGTCTCACAGGTAAGACCATGGTAATATATTGTCTCACAGGTAAGACCATGGTAATATATTGTCTCACAGGTAAGACCATGGTAATATATTGTCTCACAGGTAAGACCATGGTAATATATTGTCTCACAGGTAAGACCATGGTAATATATTGTCTCACAGGTAAGACCATGGTAATATATTGTCTCACAGGTAAGACCATGGTAATATATTGTCTCACAGGTAAGACCATGGTAATATATTGTCTCACAGGTAAGACCATGGTAATATATTGTCTGACAGGTAAGACCATGGTAATATATTGTCTCACAGGTAAGACCATGGTAATACATTGTCTCACAGGTAAGACCATGGTAATATATTGTCTCACAGGTAAGACCATGGTAATATATTGTCTCACAGGTAAGACCATGGTAATATATTGTCTCACAGGTAAGACCATGGTAATATATTGTCTCACAGGTAAGACCATGGTAATATATTGTCTCACAGGTAAGACCATGGTAATATATTATCTCACAGGTAAGACCATGGTAATATATTGTCTGACAGGTAAGACCATGGTAATATATTGTCTCACAGGTAAGACCATGGTAATATATTGTCTGACAGGTAAGACCATGGTAATACATTGTCTCACAGGTAAGACCATGGTAATACATTGTCTCACAGGTAAGACCATGGTAATATATTGTCTCACAGGTAAGACCATGGTAATATGTTGTCTCACAGGTAAGACCATGGTAATATATTGTCTCACAGGTAAGACCATGGTAATTATATTGAGGTACCAGACATTTCATTGTCATGGAGGGCATTTCTGTGTTTGCTAACAATTGTGTCCAATCAGACCTCCCTGGATGTGACTAAGATACTCCCTCCACCACTCAGTCCTCCCTGGATGTGACTAAGATACTCCCTCCACCACTCAGTCCTCCCTGGCTATGACTAAGATACTCCCTCCTCCCTCCACCACTCAGTCCTCCCTGGCAATGACTAAGATACTCCCTCCACCACTCAGTCCTCCCTGGCTATGACTAAGATACTCCCTCCTCCCTCCACCACTCAGTCCTCCCTGGATGTGACTAAGATACTCCCTCCACCACTCAGTCCTCCCTGGCTATGACTAAGATACTCCCTCCTCCCTCCACCACTCAGTCCTCCCTGGATGTGACTAAGATACTCCCTCCACCACTCAGTCCTCCCTGGACGTGACAAAGATACTCCCTCCACCACTCAGTCCTCCCTGGATGTGACTAAGATACTCCCTCCTCCCTCCACCACTCAGTCCTCCCTGGATGTGACTAAGATACTCCCTCCTCCCTCCACCACTCAGTCCTCCCTGGATGTGACTAAGATACTCCCTCCTCCCTCCACCACTCAGTCCTCCTGGATGTGACTAAGATACTCCCTCCTCCACCACTCAGTCCTCCCTGGATGTGACTAAAATACTCCCTCCACCACTCAGTCCTCCCTGGATGTGACTAAAATACTCCCTCCTCCCTCCACCACTCAGTCCTCCCTGGATGTGACTAAGATACTCCCTCCACCACTCAGTCCTCCCTGGATGTGACTAAGATACTCCCTCCTCCCTCCACCACTCAGTCCTCCCTGGATGTGACTAAAATACTCCCTCCACCACTCAGACCTCCCTGGATGTGACTAAAATACTCCCTCCACCACTCAGTCCTCCCTGGATGTGGCTAAGATACTCCCTCCTCCCTCCACCACTCAGACCTCCCTGGATGTGACTAAGATACTCCCTCCACCACTCAGTCCTCCCTGGATGTGACTAAGATACTCCCTCCACCATTCAGTCCTCCCTGGATGTGACTAAGATACTCCCTCCACCGCTCAGTCCTCCCTGGATGTGGCTAAGATACTCCCTCCACCGTTCAGTCCTCCCTGGATGTGACTAAGATACTCCCTCCACCGCTCAGTCCTCCCTGGATGTGGCTAAGATACTCCCTCCACCACTCAGTCCTCCCTGGATGTGACTAAGATACTCCCTCCTCCCTCCACCACTCAGACCTCCCTGGATGTGACTAAAATACTCCCTCCTCCCTCCACCACTCAGTCCTCCCTAGATGTGACTAAGATACTCCCTCCACCACTCAGTCCTCCCTGGATGTGACTAAGATACTCCCTCCTCCCTCCACCACCCAGACCTCCCTGGATGTGACTAAGATACTCCCTCCACCACTCAGTCCTCCCTGGATGTGACTAAGATACTCCCTCCTCCCTCCACCACTCAGTCCTCCCTGGATATGACTAAGATACTCCCTCCACCACCCAGTCCTCCCTGGATGTGACTAAGATACTCCCTCCACCACTCAGTCATCCCTGGATGTGACTAAGATACTCCCTCCTCCCTCCACCACTCAGTCCTCCCTGGATGTGACTAAGATACTCCCTCCTCCCTCCACCACTCAGTCCTCCCTGGATGTGACTAATATACTCCCTCCACCACTCAGTCCTCCCTGGATATGACTAAAATACTCCCTCCTCCCTCCACCACTCAGTCCTCCCTGGATGTGACTAAAATACTCCCTCCACCACTCAGACCTCCCTGGATGTGACTAAAATACTCCCTCCACCACTCAGTCCTCCCTGGATATGACTAAGATACTCCCTCCTCCCTCCACCACTCAGTCCTCCCTGGATATGACTAAGATACTCCCTCCTCCCTCCACCGCTCAGTCCTCCCTGGATATGACTAAGATACTCCCTCCACCACTCAGTCCTCCCTGGATGTGACTAAGATACTCCCTCCACCACTCAGTCCTCCCTGGATGTGACTAAGATACTCCCTCCTCCCTCCACCACTCAGACCTCCCTGGATGTGACTAAGATACTCCCTCCACCACTCAGTCCTCCCTGGATATGACTAAGATACTCCCTCCACCACTCAGTCCTCCCTGGATGTGACTAAGATACTCCCTCCTCCCTCCACCACTCAGACCTCCCTGGATGTGACTAAGATACTCCCTCCACCACTCAGTCCTCCCTGGATGTGACTAAGATACTCCCTCCTCCCTCCACCACTCAGTCCTCCCTGGATGTGACTAAGATACTCCCTCCACCACTCAGTCCTCCCTGGATATGACTAAGATACTCCCTCCACCACTCAGTCCTCCCTGGATATGACTAAGATACTCCCTCCACCACTCAGTCCTCCCTGGATGTGACTAAGATACTCCCTCCACCACTCAGTCCTCCCTGGATGTGACTAAGATACTCCCTCCACCACTCAGTCCTCCCTGGATGTGACTAAGATACTCCCTCCACCACTCAGCCCTCCCTGGATGTGACTAAGATACTCCCTCCACCACTCAGCCCTCCCTGGATGTGACTAAGATACTCCCTCCTCCCTCCACCACTCAGCCCTCCCTGGATGTGACTAAGATACTCCCTCCACCACTCAGTCCTCCCTGGATGTGACTAAGATACTCCCTCCACCACTCAGTCCTCCCTGGATATGACTAAGATACTCCCTCCACCACTCAGACCTCTCTGGATGTGACTAAAATACTCCCTCCTCCCTCCACCACTCAGCCCTCCCTGGATGTGACTAAGATACTCCCTCCACCACTCAGTCCTCCCTGGATATGACTAAGATACTCCCTCCACCACTCAGTCCTCCCTGGATATGACTAAGATACTCCCTCCACCACTCAGCCCTCCCTGGATGTGACTAAGATACTCCCTCCACCACTCAGTCCTCCCTGGATATGACTAAGATACTCCCTCCACCACTCAGACCTCTCTGGATGTGACTAAGATACTCCCTCCACCACTCAGTCCTCCCTGGATGTGACTAAGATACTCCCTCCACCACTCAGACCTCCCTGGATGTGACTAAGATACTCCCTCCACCACTCAGACCTCCCTGGATGTGACTAAGATACTGCCTCCACCACTCAGTCCTCCCTGGATGTGACTAAGATACTCCCTCCACCACTCAGACCTCCCTGGATGTGACTAAGATACTCCCTCCACCACTCAGTCCTCCCTGGATGTGACTAAGATACTCCCTCCACCACTCAGACCTCTCTGGATGTGACTAAAATACTCCCTCCTCCCTCCACCACTCAGCCCTCCCTGGATGTGACTAAGATACTCCCTCCACCACTCAGTCCTCCCTGGATATGACTAAGATACTCCCTCCACCACTCAGTCCTCCCTGGATATGACTAAGATACTCCCTCCACCACTCAGACCTCCCTGGATATGACTAAGATACTCCCTCCACCACTCAGTCCTCCCTGGATGTGACTAAGATACTCCCTCCACCACTCAGACCTCCCTGGATGTGACTAAGATACTCCCTCCACCACTCAGTCCTCCCTGGATGTGACTAAGATACTCCCTCCACCACTCAGACCTCTCTGGATGTGACTAAAATACTCCCTCCTCCCTCCACCACTCAGCCCTCCCTGGATGTGACTAAGATACTCCCTCCACCACTCAGTCCTCCCTGGATGTGACTAAGATACTCCCTCCACCACTGTCCTCCCTGGATGTGACTAAGATACTCCCTCCACCACTCAGTCCTCCCTGGATGTGACTAAGATACTCCCTCCACCACTCAGTCCTCCCTGGATGTGACTAAGATACTCCCTCCACCACTCAGTCCTCCCTGGATGTGACTAAAATACTCCCTCCTCCCTCCACCACTCAGTCCTCCCTGGATGTGACTAAGATACTCCCTCCACCACTCAGTCCTCCCTGGATATGACTAAGATACTCCCTCCTCCCTCCACCGCTCAGTCCTCCCTGGATGTGTATTTCTGTACTGCCAGACAGGATATTGCATCAGGTCCTATCTCAGCCATACAAACCCAACTCTGAGATATATAGTCACACCTCACACCTCCTACAGTGTTCTGAACCACAGCCTCAATGCTGAACATCCTCAATGCTAAACATCCTCAATACTAAACATGTGTAATGCAAAAAATCCTCAACGCCAAACATCCCCAATACTAAAACATCCTCACTGCTAAACATCCTCAACGCTAAACATCCTCACTGCTGAACATCCCCAATACTAAAACATCCTCAATGCTAAACATCCTCACTGCTGAACATCCCCAATACTAAAACATCCTCAATGCTAAACATCCTCACTGCTAAACATCCTCAATGCAAAACATCCCCAACACTAAAACATCCTCACTGCTAAACATCCTCACTGCTAAACATCCTCACTGCTAAACATCCCCAATACTAAACATCCTCAATGCTAAACATCCTCAATGCAAAACATCCTCACTGCTAAACATCCTCACTACTGAACATTTGCAATGCTAAACATCCTCACTGCTAAACATCATCAATACTGAACATTTGCAATGCTAAACATCCTCAATGCTAAACATCGTCAATACTAAGCATCCTAAACATCCTCCATGGTAAACATCCTCAAAAATGTGTAATAATATTTTGTTTATTTTCTTCAAAATACAGACTAACTTCTGCTCCTGTATCAATAACTTCTGTTACTGTATCAATAACTTCTGCTCCTGTATCAATAACTTCTGTTACTGTATCAATAACTTCTGTTCCTGTATCAATAACTTCTGTTCCCGTATCAATAGCTTCTGCTCCTGTATCAATAACTTATGTTACTGTATCAATAACTTCTGTCCCTGTATCAATAACTTATGTTACTGTATCAATAACTACTGCTTCTGTATCAATAACTTCTGCTCCTGTATCAATAACTTCTGTTCAAATATCAATAACTTCTGTTACTGTATCAATAACTTCTGTTACTGTATCAATAACTTATGTTACTGTATCAATAACATCTGTTCCTGTATCAATAACTTCTGCTCCTGTATCAATATCTTCTGCTCCTGTATCAATAACTTCTGCTCCTGTATCAATAACTTCTGCTCTTGTATCAATAACTTCTGTTACTGTATCAATAACTTATGTTACTGTATCAATAACTTTTGTTCCTGTATCAATAACCTCTGTTCCTATATCAATAACTTATGTTCCTGTATCAATAACTTCTGCTCCTGTATCAATAACTTCTGTTACTGTATTAATAACTTATGTTCCTGTGTCAATAACTTATGTTACTGTATCAATAACTTCTGTTACTGTATCAATAACTTTTGTTACTGTATCAATAACTTTTGTTCCTGTATCAATAACGTCTGTTCCTGTATCAATAACTTCTGCTCCTGTATCAATAAATTATGTTCCTATATCAATAACTTCTGCTCCTGTATCAATAACTTCTGCTCCTGTATCAATAACTTCTGCTCCTGTATCAATAACTTCTGCTCCTGTATCAATAACTTTTGCTCCTGTATCAATAACTTCTGTTCCTGTATCAATAACTTATGTTCCTGTATCAATAACTTATGTTCCTGTATCAATAACTTCTGCTCCTGTATCAATAACTTCTGTTACTGTATTAATAACTTATGTTCCTGTGTCAAAAACCTATATTACTGTATCAATAACTTCTGTTACTGTATCAATAACTTATGTTACTGTATCAATAACTTTGTTACTGTATCAATAACTTATGTTCCTGTATCAATAACTTCTGCTCCTGTATCAATAACTTCTGTTACTGTATCAATAACTTCTGTCCCTGTATCAATAACTTCTGTTACTGTATCAATAACTACTGCTTCTGTATCAATAACTTCTGCTCCTGTATCAATAACTTCTGTTCAAATATCAATAACTTCTGTTCCTGTATCAATAACTTCTGTTACTGTATCAATAACTTCTGCTCCTGTATCAATAACTTCTGCTCCTGTATCAATAACTTCTGCTCCTGTATCAATAACTTATGTTCCTGTATCAATAACTTATGTTCCTGTATCAATAACTTCTGCTCCTGTAACAATAACTTCTGTTACTGTATCAATAACTTCTGTTACTGTATCAATAACTTCTGCTCCTGTATCAAAACTTCTGTTACTGTATCAAAAACTTCTGTTACAGTAACAATAACTTCTGTCCCTGTATCAATAACTTCTGTTCCTGTATCAATAACTTCCAGCTGATCCAGCAGAATGCAGTAATGTCACACTGTACTGTAGGTAGACACGTCAACTATAAGCTCCTCCCTCCTCAGAACAAAGACTCACTAAACCCCTCCCCTCCTTCTCTGCTCCCCTCTCCTTCTCTCCTCCCCTCCCCTCCTTCTCTCCTCCCCCTCCCCTCCTTCTCTCCTCCCCTCTCCTCCCCTCCTCATCCCTCCCCTCCTTCCCCTCTCACCTCCTTCTCTCCTCCACACACCCACACCCCCTCCCCTCCTCATCCCTCCCCTCCTTCTCTCCTCATCCCTCCCCTCCTTCTCCCCTCCTTCTCTCCTCCTTCTCTCCTCCCCTCCTTCTCTCCTCCCCTCCTTCTTCTCCCCTCCCCTCCTTCTCTCCTCCCCTCTCCTCCTGGGGAATTACCATTGAGTTCCTACCTCAGCCTTTTCATTTGTCTACGTATCTATCCGCACTAAAAAAGTCACCATGTTCAAAATATTTACCACGTTCCTCGTTTGTCTCTCCTTCCTCTCAGGTAAGTGTCACAGAGATATGTTATATCCACTGTGGCGTCTCTGTAATGTCCTCTTGACTGTGTTCTCCTCTCCTCTGTAGAGGAGGTGGTGTTCTCCTCCTCTCTCCTCATCCGCCAGACTCCTCAACACCTCCTGAGGAGGACAACTGAACACAGAGAGGCACACCTGGACTGTCACCACGGCGACAACGACTACCCGTACATGCTGTGGTACCAACAGAAGGACAAGGGAGGACAGAAGACCATGGAACTCATTGGAACTCTACACTATACAAACCCAACTCTTGAGAAGAACTATGAAACACGGTTCAACTTAACAGGTCATTCCAAGGCCAAAGCCAGCCTGGTTATCTCTGAGATAAACCCTACAGACAGTGCCGTGTATTACTGTGCAGCCAGTCAGCACAGTGCTGCAAATTCATTCCCTCACTAACCAAAAACTACTGGTCGTATCAACATGACACACCTGCACAACGTTAACTCTAACTGTCTCTGGTGAACAATGAATGTGTGGTTGTATATTTAGCTGGGTGGGTAGAGAAGGCAGTCCATACACAACGCAGTCTGTTGTGTCTACACAGTCTACCTCAACATGGGTTATAAGTTAGCTTATACTGAATATCACAGCAGCAGTATGTAACGGGGTTCTTCCGTCGAAGGAGAGGCGGAGCGTGGTTGAAGTTCATGGTTTTTTCATAAGAAAAACTATACATGAACAGAATACAAAACAATAAATGTGAAAACCCGAAACCAGTCCCGTGTGGTACAAACACTGACACAGTAGACAATCAATCACCCACAAAACCCAACACCAAACAGGCTAGCTAAATATGGTTCCCAATCAGAGACAATGACTAACACCTTCCTCTGATTGAGAACCATATCAGGCCAAACACAGAAACAGACAAACTAGACACACAACATAGAATGCCCACTCAGATCACACCCTGACCAAACAAAACTTAGAAACATACAAAGCAAACTATGGTCAGGGTGTGACAGTGTAACAGTCTAGTAATCAGAGGCTACCTCTGGTACATGTAACTGTGGAGGAATCAGAGGCTACCTCTGGTACATGTAACTGTGGAGGAATCAGAGGCTACCTCTGGTACATGTAACTGTGGAGGAATCAGAGGCTACCTCTGGTACATGTAACTGTGGAGGAATCAGAGGCTACCTCTGGTACATGTAACTGTGGAGGAATCAGAGGCTACCTCTGGTACATGTAACTGTGGAGGAATCAGAGGACACCTCTGGTACTGAACAGCTTATTATTGATGTCTTCATCAAAACTATGAAATAACACATATGGAATCATGTAGTAACCAAAATAGTGTTCAAAAAATCAAGATTCTTCAAAGTACCCTTTACCTTGGTGACAGCTTTGCACACTCTCTAGAGTTGTTGTCCACGAACCTGCAGGCCAAGTTAGTGGTTCTACACTTTCAAAGATAGATATAACAAACAGTATATGGGTGTTTCTCTGACTGTCTGACTGTCATCCAGGTGTCCCTGGTATATAGGTCTACCCTTGTATCAAATTATACTATTTGACTAAAAAGGGAGAAGTTTCTTAGAGTTGACCTTCCATTGACCTCTGGAAGGTCAGATTACACAGAAATGAAACCAGGAGTCTAAACTATCCTAGATTATACACTGACCTCTGGAGGGTAAATGTCAGATTACACAGAAATGAAACCAGGAGTCTAAACTATCCTAGATTATACACTGACCTCTGGAGGGTAAATGTCAGATTACACAGAAATCAACCCTGAAGAGGGGGGGCGTTTTAGAGACTTAGTGCTGTTGACAGAAATAGAAAGAGTCCGTTTGGAACAGGAACCCCCATATCAACACACCTGCTGCTACAGACTGATACTGAGCAGGAGAGATGGGTAGAGAGATAGAGAGAGAGACCGGGTGGGGGAAGGAGGGAAGAGGAAGACGAGAGAATGAGAGAGAGACCGGGTGGGGGGAAGGAGGGGAGAGGAAGACGAGAGAATGAGAGAGAGACCGGGTGGGGGGAAGGAGGGAAGAGGAAGACGAGAGAATGAGAGAGAATTAGTGTTTTTGTGCGATGCTTTAACACTGTGGGGACAGGGGGCCACGGTGATATATTCACATAGAGACGCCATACAAAATCTCCTCCCATTCACTTCCATACAAAAACCTCCTCCCATTCACTTCCATACAAAAACCTCCTCCCATTCACTTCCATACAAAAACCTCCTCCCATTCACTTCCATACAAAAACAACCTCCCATTCACTTCCATACAAAAACCTCCTCCCATTCACTTCCATACAAAAACCTCCTCCCATTCACTTCCATACAAAAACCTCCTCCCATTCACTTCCATACAAAAACCTCCTCCCATTCACTTCCATACAAAAACAACCTCCCATTCACTTCCATACAAAAACAACCTCCCATTCACTTCCATACAAAAACCTCCTCCCATTCACTTCCATACAAAAACAACCTCCCATTCACTTCCATACAAAATCTCCTCCCATTCACTTCCATACAAAAACCTCCTCCCATTCACTTCCATACAAAAACCTCCTCCCATTCACTTCCATACAAAAACCTCCTCCCATTCACTTCCATACAAAAACCTCCTCCCATTCACTTCCATACAAAAACCTCCTCCCATTCACTTCCATACAAAAACAACCTCCCATTCACTTCCATACAGGATAGGTCTGGGGGCAATTCACACACATTGAGGAGACTGTTAAGGAGCCTGGAGAGATGCTTCTCAAGAGATCAATAATACTGAACAGGATTTTCTTCGTAACATCAAGTTAAATTCATTAGATATTGGAGTTTGTTTGATTCCTGCTTGACAACAAAACGTATTCTAAACCAACTAGGTGATGGTGTTTTAAAGTCCCCATGGATATATATATCTATATAGAGAGAGATCTGAGGTAGTATCTGTTCTCTGTATCTCTGAGTATCTCTGTTCATTTTCCCTAGAGGGTGAATGACAGAGAGATCTGAGGTAGTATCTGTATCTCTGTATCTCTGAGTATCTCTGTTCATTTTCCCTAGAGGGTGAATGACAGAGAGATCTGAGGTAGTATCTGTTCTCTGTATCTCTGAGTATCTCTGTTCATTTTCCCTAGAGGGTGAATGACAGAGAGATCTGAGGTAGTATCTGTTCTCTGTATCTCTGAGTATCTCTGTTCATTTTCCCTAGAGGGTGAATGACAGAGAGATCTGAGGTAGTATCTGTTCTCTGTATCTCTGAGTATCTCTGTTCATTTTCCCTAGAGGGTGAATGACAGAGAGATCTGAGGTAGTATCTGTTCTCTGTATCTCTGAGTATCTCTGTTCATTTTCCCTAGAGGGTGAATGACAGAGAGATCTGAGGTATTTTTGGAATAGGAGAGTAGCGATGTGACACTGGAAGTGTGCCCTACTTTGGAAATGGAACAAAGCTCACTGTTTTAGGTAAGTTATTAACTTCTTAAAGATTCATAATATGTATGTACATATGTAACCCTGAAGGTGTTTCGTTGCCAATAAGAGTCTCCTAAAGTGGTCAATCTGAACTAAAGGGTTGATGTGAAAACGCCGTGACTTTAAACCAACCAGCCTTCTTTGGCAAAGGAACCAAACTCACTGTTTTAGGTAAATACTTCCTACTTTCTTATCGAGAAATGTATGATTTTCTATTTTCTTTCTTCATAAAAACATGAATAATTGACAAAAAGCAAGCATTCTTAAAGTATTTCTGATGCCAAAAGCATAGAACAAGGCAGTAGTAGTTGGTCCATTACTGCTCAGTATGTCCACACTGTGACAACTATAATCCTGCATTGTTTGGAGCAGGAACCAAACTGACTGTTCTGGGTAAGAGAATATTCACCATGATGGAAGTAATGGGACTCTATGTTGTGGTGTAGTAGCATAGTGATGTGAAGATTCAGTATATTAAATTAGTTCATACTAGTGTTACTCCACTCAATGCTTTTTGATGTTAAGCCTGTACACTGTGCCAACTATGAGGCACATTTCGGTTCAGGCACCAAATTAACAGTTCTCGGTAAGTCATCCGTACACGATGTTTGTCTTTATGTGTCGTCTGAGTTAGACAACGTAATTGTGAGAAGAGAGATGTGATATCCTAGTAAATTATAGTATGTTTGCCTCATCTATGTGTTCTAAACTGGTAAGAACAGGGTGTTGGTTGGTATTATGAGAATAGATTTATCAAAGGTCATGATCGGGGATGGAAAGTTCTAGAAAACAGCACAGCTAGAGACTAATTCTATACTAGAGCAGTGTTCCACTGTACTGTGTTAATGGTGCCAGGCTCAGCACGTCTATATATCTATATTAGAGCAGTGTTGCTCAGCACGTCTATACTGTATATCTATAGTAGAGCAGTATTCCACTGTACTGTGTTAATGACGGATCACCACCTCAAGCTGAACTTCGGCAAGACGGAGCTGCTCTTCCTCCCGGGGAAGGACTGCCCGTTCCATGATCTCGCCATCACGGTTGACAACTCCATTGTGTCCTCCTCCCAGAGCGCTAAGAACCTTGGCGTGATCCTGGACAACAAACTGTCGTTCTCAACTAACATCAAGGCGGTGGCCCGTTCCTGTAGGTTCATGCTCTACAACATCCGCAGAGTACGACCCTGCCTCACACAGGAAGCGGCGCAGGTCCTAATCCAGGCACTTGTCATCTCCCGTCTGGATTACTGCAACTCGCTGTTGGCTGGGCTCCCTGCCTGTGCCATTAAACCCTACAACTCATCCAGAACGCCGCAGCCCGTCTAGTGTTCAACCTTCCCAAGTTCTCTCACGTCACCCCGCTCCTCCGCTCTCTCCACTGGCTTCCAGTTGAAGCTCGCATCCGCTACAAGACCATGGTGCTTGCCTACGGAGCTGTGAGGGGAACGGCACCTCAGTACCTCCAGGCTCTGATCAGGCCCTACACCCAAATAAGGGCACTGCGTTCATCCACCTCTGGCCTGCTCGCCTCCCTACCACTGAGGAAGTACAGTTCCCGCTCAGCTCAGTCAAAACTGTTCGCTGCTCTGGCTCCCCAATGGTGGAACAAACTCCCTCACGACGCCAGGACAGCGGAGTCAATCACCACCTTCCGGAGACACCTGAAACCCCACCTCTTTAAGGAATACCTAGGATAGGATAAAGTAATCCTTCTCACCCCCCCCCCCCCTTAAAATATTTAGATGCACTATTGTAAAGTGGTTGTTCCACTGGATGTCATAAGGTGAATGCACCAATTTGTAAGTCGCTCTGGATAAGAGCGTCTGCTAAATGACTTAAATGTAATGTTAAATGTTAATGGTGCCGGGCTCAGCACATCTATATATCTATACTAGAGCAGTGTTGCTCAGCATGTCTATATATCTATATTAGAGCAGTATTCCACTGTACTGTGTTAATGGTGCCAGGCTCAGCACGTCTATACTGTATATCTATATTAGAGCAGTGTTCCACTGTACTGTGTTCATGGTGCTGGCCAGGTTGACTTCAGCGGAGGAACCCGCTTAACTGTTCTAGACAAAACACCAAAATAAAAATAATCAAATTAACCAAATGACTGTTGAAGATGGAAACCACTTATATTTCATTAGAAAAATAGTCACAATAATGTATTTGGTTATAATTTAGATGATACCCGTGGCTGAGTTACTGTGAAGAGTATTTGAATGTACTTCTAACAGAGTAACAAAGGTTGAGAATGTCCAGAGTCCTTGTCAGAACTAGAGACTTTAGGATACAGCCTTGTCGCTCTGCACTCGTACTCGGGAAGCATACTTTGGAGCCGGCACCACACTCACCGTTTTAGGAAAGAAAATATACTACCAAATGTTACAAACTAGCATGGAGAAAACATGTACAATATTCTGCAATATAAAAACAGTTACACTTTAAACTAAAATGTTATTTTAATGTAACTGGATCACAGTAAAAACATCAGTTATCTTCCTCTAACATCTTACACAACAAGGTATCAGACCCAGGATTGAGGTATGAAGTGGTCTGGTTCTATGCCCAGACCCAGGATTGAGGTATAAAGTGGTCTGGTTCTATGCCCAGACCCAGGATTGAGGTAGAAAGAGGTCTGGTTCTATGCCCAGACCCAGGATTGAGGTAGAAAGAGGTCTGGTTCTATGCCCAGACCCAGGATTGAGGTAGAAAGAGGTCTGGTTCTATGCCCAGACCCAGGATTGAGGTAGAAAGTGGTCTGGTTCTATGCCCAGACCCAGGATTGAGGTATAAAGTGGTCTGGTTCTATGCCCAGACCCAGGATTGAGGTATAAAGTAGTCTGGTTCTATGCCCAGACCCAGTATTGAGGTATGAAGTGGTCTGGCTCTATGCCCAGACCCAGTCTACATCTCTCATGGTATTGAGGTATAAAGTGGTCTGGTTCTATGCCCAGACCCAGTCTACATCTCTCATGGTATTGAGGTATAAAGTGCTTATCCTGCCTACTTTGGAGAGGGAACCATGCTAACAATTCTGGGAAGGACGCTGCCAAAATACTGTAATAATGGTATATTATAGCTTTCATGTTCGACCTGTTTTGCCAATGACTTTGGCAGCTGGGTTGCAAAGAGGTTCACTCTGAGATGCTGAATGAAATGTTGTGTTATTATGGGCTTGTCTGGACACAGAATCAAGTTCAGGTCTGAGTGGACAACAAATAGAGTCATTAAAGGTTAAAGCTTCTCCTATTTCCTCCCTGCAGAGCCAGACATCCCTGTCACTCCACCCAAAGTCAAAGTCCTTCCACCCTCCACTAAGGAGTGTGAAGATAGAAACAAGAAGAAGAAGAAGACGTTGGTGTGTGTGGCCACCGACTTCTACCCCGACCACGTCACTGTGTTCTGGAAGTTAAATGGAGGCGCCAACATCACCGATGGAGTGGGGACCGACAACACTGCCTTGAGGGATGAAAACAGACGCTACAGTATCACCAGCAGACTGAGAGTCCCAGCCAAGACATGGAACACGGCCTCTAACAGATTCACCTGCGCCGTCCGCTTCTTCAATGGGACCGATAACATATATGTTGCAGATCACATTAACGGAGGAGGAGGTATGGTCAAATTATGAACTAAAACCCTGTCCTTGTTTATGAGAAGAAACAGGTTTTATTGAACGACAATAGTATGCTTCTCTGTATTTGTCATTCTGTAGTAAAATAGTAAGTAAACTAGTGAGCTTCTCTACATCATGTAGAACTAGGATGTACATTAGCCTGTGGCATGTGAAACACTGCTTTGTTTCTTCCATGTCAAGGTGGTGATGGAGGGATGACGACAGGTAAATGTGTCCATTCTATACTGAACTACTTATTGTTCATGCCAAATACATGGAATACATAGAACCTATAGTTTACATAATACTGTTTACAATACTATCATATTTAGTCATGCCTAATCTGCGGAACAATATTAACCTGACAGCATCTGAGTCAAGGTCATTTCAATGTCTTATTGTCCTTATTGTAGAGTACTACGTGATGAGCACCCAGACTGCCAAGCTGGCCTACAGCATCTTCATCGCTAAGAGTACCTTCTACGGCCTGGCCGTCGTGGCTCTGATTTGGAAGTTTCAGGTGAGTTCACTGCTACTATGATGAGGAACATCACACAGCCTTCTCTCTCTTCTTCAATCTATGTCTTGTGCCAGCTAGCCTGGTCGCAGTTCTGTTTGTGCTGTTATGGTCGGCATGACAACGACATACTGTAGGAGTTGGCAGGAAAGCACAAACAGATCTGGGACCAGGCTAGCTTTGTGCTAATAAAGGATCTAAGATGGCAACATACTGTCTTTATCCTGTATCTATGTGTCTGTGTTTCCATACAGACACCATACTGTCTTTATCCTGTATCTCTGTGTTTCCATACAGACACCACACTGTCTTTATCCTGTATCTCTGTGTTTCCATACAGACACCATACTGTCTTTATCCTGTATCTCTGTGTTCCCATACAGACACCATACTGTCTTTATCCTGTATCTCTGTGTTCCCATACAGACACCATACAGACACCATACTGTCTTTATCCTGTATCTCTGTGTTCCCATACAGACACCATACAGACACCATACTGTCTTTATCCTGTATCTGTCATGTTTTGTCATTTATTATCTTGTCTTGTCCCTGTGCTTCCCATTCTATTCGTTTCCCTCTGCTGGTCTTATTAGGTTCTTTCCCTCTTTCTATCCCTCTCTCTCCCCCTCCCTCTCTCACTCTCTCGCTCTCTCTTCTCTCTATCGTTCCGTTCCTGCTCCCAGCTGTTCCTATTCCCCTAATCAATCATTTAGTCTTCCCACACCTGTTCCCGATCCTTTCCCCTGATTAGAGTCCCTATTTCTTCCTTTGTGTTCCGTTCCTGTCCTGTCGGTTCCTTGTCTAGAATTCACCGTGCTGTGTTTGTGTATCGCCCTGTCGTGTCGTGTTTTCCTCAGATGCTGCGTGGTGAGCAGGTGTCTGAGTCTGTCTGGTTCAAGTGCCTTCCCGAGGCAACCTGCTGTTCACCTGCTGTTCAAGATCGAGTCTCCAGTTTGTCCTCGTCATTTCGAGTGAAAGTTGTGTTTTTTGTTTGTATTTACTTTACTGGATTAAAGACTCTGTTTTCGCCAAAGTCGCTTTTGGGTCCTCTTTCACCTGCATGACAGAAGGAACCGACCAAGGAATGGACCCAGCGACTTCAGACGCTCGTTACACTGCCGTCGAGATCCAAGGAGCCATGCTCGGCAGACACGAGCAGGAATTGTCTGCTGCTCGCCATGCCGTGGAGAACCTGGCCGCTCAGGTTTCCGACCTCTCTGGACAGTTCCAGAGTCTACGTCTCGTGCCACCTGTTACTTCCTGGCCTGCCGAGCCTCCAGAACCTAGGGTTAATAACCCACCTTGCTACTCCGGGCAGCCCACTGAGTGCCGCTCCTTTCTCACGCAGTGTGAGATTGTGTTCTCTCTCCAACCCAACACATACTCTAGAGAGAGAGCTCGGGTTGCTTACGTCATTTCACTCCTTACTGGCCGGGCTCGAGAATGGGGCACAGCTATCTGGGAGGCAAGGGCTGATTGCTCTAACAAGTTCCAGAACTTTAAAGAGGAGATGATTCGGGTTTTTGACCGTTCAGTTTTTGGTAGGGAGGCTTCTAGGGCCCTGGCTTCCTTATGCCAAGGTGAACGGTCCATAACGGATTATTCTATTGAGTTTCGCACTCTTGCTGCCTCTAGTGAGTGGAACGAGCCGGCGCTGCTCGCTCGTTTTCTGGAGGGACTCCACGCAGTGGTTAAGGATGAGATTCTCTCCCGGGAGGTTCCTTCAGATGTGGACTCTTTGATTGCTCTCGCCATCCGCATAGAACGACGGGTAGATCTTCGTCACCGGGCTCGTGGAAGAGAGCTCGCATCAACGGTGTTTCCCTGCTCCGCATCGCAACCATCTCCCTCCTCTGGCTCAGAGTCTGAGCCCATGCAGCTGGGAGGGATTCGCATCTCGACTAAGGAGAGGGAACGGAGGATCACCAACCGCCTGTGCCTCTATTGCGGAGTTGCTGGACATTTTGTTAATTCATGTCCAGTAAAAGCCAGAGCTCATCTGTAAGCGGAGGGCTACAGGTGAGCGCAACTACTCAAGTCTCTCCATCAAAATCCTGTACTACTTTGTCGGTCCATCTACGCTGGACCGGTTCGGGTGCTACATGTAGTGCCTTGATAGACTCTGGGGCTGAGGGTTGTTTCATGGACGAAGCATGGGTTCGGAAACATGACATTCCTTTCAGAGAGTTAGAGAAGCCTACGCCCATGTTCGCCTTAGATGGTAGTCATCTTCCCAGTATCAGATTTGAGACACTACCTTTAACCCTCACAGTATCTGGTAACCACAGTGAGACTATTTCTTTTTGATTTTTCGTTCACCGTTTACACCTGTTGTTTTGGGTCATCCCTGGCTAGTATGTCATAATCCTTCTATTAATTGGTCTAGTAATTCTATCCTATCCTGGAACGTTTCTTGTCATGTGAAGTGTTTAATGTCTGCCATCCCTCCCGTTTCTTCTGTCCCTACTTCTCAGGAGGAACCTGGCGATTTGACAGGAGTGCCGGAGGAATATCATGATCTGCGCACGGTCTTCAGTCGGTCCCGAGCCAACTCCCTTCCTCCTCACCGGTCGTATGATTGTAGTATTGATCTCCTTCCGGGGACCACTCCTCCTCGGGGTAGACTATACTCTCTGTCGGCTCCCGAACGTAAGGCTCTCGAGGATTATTTGTCTGTGTCTCTTGACGCCGGTACCATAGTGCCTTCTTCCTCTCCGGCCGGGGCGGGGTTCTTTTGTTAAGAAGAAGGACGGTACTCTGCGCCCCTGCGTGGATTATCGAGGGCTGAATGACATAACGGTTAAGAATCGTTATCCGCTTCCCCTTATGTCATCAGCCTTCGAGATTCTGCAGGGAGCCAGGTGCTTTACTAAGTTGGACCTTCGTAACGCTTACCATCTCGTGCGCATCAGAGAGGGGGACGAGTGGAAAACGGCGTTTAACACTCCGTTAGGGCATTTTGAGTACCGGGTTCTGCCGTTTGGTCTCGCCAATGCGCCAGCTGTTTTTCAGGCATTAGTTAATGATGTTCTGAGAGACATGCTGAACATCTTTGTTTTTGTCTATCTTGACGATATCCTGATTTTTTCTCCGTCACTCGAGATTCATGTTCAGCACGTTCGACGTGTTCTACAGCGCCTTTTAGAGAATTGTCTCTACGTAAAGTCTGAGAAGTGCTCTTTTCATGTCTCCTCCGTTACTTTTCTCGGTTCCGTTATTTCCGCTGAAGGCATTCAGATGGATTCCGCTAAGGTCCAAGCTGTCAGTGATTGGCCCGTTCCAAGGTCACGTGTCGAGTTGCAGCGCTTTTTAGGTTTCGCTAATTTCTATCGGCGTTTCATTCGTAATTTCGGTCAAGTTGCTGCCCCTCTCACAGCTCTTACTTCTGTCAAGACGTGTTTTAAGTGGTCCGGTTCCGCCCAGGGAGCTTTTGATCTTCTAAAAGAACGTTTACGTCCGCTCCTATCCTCGTTACTCCTGACGTCACTAGACAATTCATTGTCGAGGTTGACGCTTCAGAGGTAGGCGTGGGAGCCATTCTATCCCAGCGCTTCCAGTCTGACGATAAGGTTCATCCTTGCGCTTATTTTTCTCATCGCCTGTCGCCATCTGAGCGCAACTATGATGTGGGTAACCGTGAACTGCTCGCCATCCGCTTAGCCCTAGGCGAATGGCGACAGTGGTTGGAGGGGGCGACCGTTCCTTTTGTCGTTTGGACAGACCATAAGAACCTTGAGTACATCCGTTCTGCCAAACGACTTAATGCCCGTCAAGCTCGTTGGGCGTTGTTTTTCGCTCGTTTCGAGTTTGTGATTTCTTACCGTCCGGGTAGCAAGAACACCAAGCCTGATGCCTTATCCCGTCTGTTTAGTTCTTCTGTGGCTTCTACTGATCCCGAGGGGATTCTTCCTTATGGGCGTGTTGTCGGGTTAACAGTCTGGGGAATTGAAAGACAGGTTAAGCAAGCACTCACGCACACTGCGTCGCCGCGCTTGTCCTAGTAACCTCCTTTTCGTTCCTGTTTCCACTCGTCTGGCTGTTCTTCAGTGGGCTCACTCTGCCAAGTTAGCTGGTCATCCCGGTGTTCGAGGCACTCTTGCGTCTATTCGCCAGCGCTTTTGGTGGCCGACTCAGGAGCGTGACACGCGCCGTTTCGTGGCTGCTTGTTCGGACTGCGCGCAGACTAAGTCGGGTAACTCTCCTCCTGCCGGTCGTCTCAGACCGCTCCCCATTCCTTCTCGACCATGGTCTCACATCGCCTAGACTTCATTACCGGTCTGCCTTTGTCTGCGGGGAAGACTGTGATTCTTACGGTTGTCGATAGGTTCTCTAAGGCGGCACATTTCATTCCCCTCGCTAAACTTCCTTCCGCTAAGGAGACGGCACAAATCATTATCGAGAATGTATTCAGAATTCATGGCCTCCCGTTAGACGCCGTTTCAGACAGAGGCCCGCAATTCACGTCACAGTTTTGGAGGAGTTCTGTCGTTTGATTGGTGCGTCCGTCAGTCTCTCTTCCGGGTTTCATCCCCAGTCTAACGGTCAAGCAGAGAGGGCCAATCAGACGATTGGTCGCATACTACGCAGCCTTTCTTTCAGAAACCCTGCGTCTTGGGCAGAACAGCTCCCCTGGGCAGAATACGCTCTGGTCGCTTCCTTCGTCTGCTACCGGGTTATCTCCGTTTCAGAGTAGTCTGGGTTACCAGCCTCCTCTGTTCTCATCCCAGCTTGCCGAGTCCAGCGTTCCCTCCGCTCAAGCGTTTGTCCAACGTTGTGAGCGCACCTGGAGGAGGGTGAGGTCTGCACTTTGCCGTTACAGGGCACAGACTGTGAGAGCCGCCAATAAACGCAGGATTAAGAGTCCAAGGTATTGTTGCGGCCAGAGAGTGTGGCTTTCCACTCGCAACCTTCCTCTTACGACAGCTTCTCGTAAGTTGACTCCGCGGTTCATTGGTCCGTTCCGTGTCTCCCAGGTCGTCAATCCTGTCGCTGTGCGACTGCTTCTTCCGCGACATCTTTGTCGCGTCCATCCTGTCTTCCATGTCTCCTGTGTCAAGCCCTTTCTTCGCACCCCCGTTCGTCTTCCCTCCCCCTCCCGTCCTTGTCGAGAGCGCACCTATTTACAAGGTACATAAGATCATGGACATGCGTTCTCGGGGACGGGGTCACCAATACTTAGTGGATTGGGAGGGTTACGGTCCTGAGGAGAGGAGTTGGGTTCCGTCTCGGGACGTGCTGGACCGTTCACTCATTGATGATTTCCTCCGTTGCCGCCAGGATTCCTCCTCGAGTGCGCCAGGAGGCGCTCGGTGAGTGGGGGGTACTGTCATGTTTGTCATTTATTATCTTGTCTTGTCCCTGTGCTTCCCATTCTATTCGTTTCCCTCTGCTGGTCTTATTAGGTTCTTTCCCTCTTTCTATCCCTCTCTCTCCCCCTCCCTCTCTCACTCTCTCGCTCTCTCTTCTCTCTATCGTTCCGTTCCTGCTCCCAGCTGTTCCTATTCCCCTAATCAATCATTTAGTCTTCCCACACCTGTTCCCGATCCTTTCCCTGATTAGAGTCCCTATTTCTTCCTTTGTGTTCCGTTCCTGTCCTGTCGGTTCCTTGTCTAGAATTCACCGTGCTGTGTTTGTGTATCGCCCTGTCGTGTCGTGTTTTCCTCAGATGCTGCGTGGTGAGCAGGTGTCTGAGTCTGTCTGGTTCAAGTGCCTTCCCGAGGCAACCTGCTGTTCACCTGCTGTTCAAGATCGAGTCTCCAGTTTGTCCTCGTCATTTCGAGTGAAAGTTGTGTTTTTTGTTTGTATTTACTTTACTGGATTAAAGACTCTGTTTTCGCCAAGTCGCTTTTGGGTCCTCTTTCACCTGCATGACAGTATC
>NW_025748764.1:0-31100 GCF_021184085.1 Oncorhynchus gorbuscha
CTCCACACCACTCTGCCCCCCCTCCACCCCCTCCACCCCTCTACACCACTCTCCACACCCATCCACCCCCTCCACACACCACTCTTCCCCCTCCACACCACTCTGCCCTCCACCCCACTCTTCCCCTCCACACCACTATTCCCCTCCACACCACTCTGCCCCCTCCACCCCCCTCCACCCCTCTGCACCCATCCACTCCTCCACCCACTCTGCCCCCTCCTCCCTCCACCCCTCCCCCCCTCCACCCCCTCCACCCCCTCTACACCATCCACCCCCCTCCACACCACTCTTCCCCCTCCAACCCTCCACCACTAAATATATTTTTCCTGGATTATCTTCCATAAAATCCCTCTGCATTAATACATATATCCACCACTGACCCAGTCTGCTGCATGACAACATGCAGGGTTCTGTTATAGGTCCTGTCTCTATATCTCTACAGAGATGCAGTACTATAGATGTACTATAGATGTACTATAGATGCAGTACTATAGATTCAGATCTATAGATGTACTATAGATGCAGTACTATAGATGTACAATATATGCAGTACTATAGATGCAGTACTATAGATGCAGTATTATAGATGTACTATAGATGCAGTACTATAGATGCAGTACTATATATGTACTATAGATGCAGTACTATAGTGGTACTATAGATGTACTATAGATGTAGTACTACAGTTAAACTATAGATGTAGTAATATAGATGCAGTACTATAGATTTACTATAGATGGAGTACTATAGATGCACAGAGCCAAGTGACTTGGTGTATAGCGAGAATAGGAGAGGGCCTAGAACAGAGCCCTGGGGGACACCAGTGGTGAGAGCGCGTGGTGAGGGGAGACAGATTCTTGCCACGCCACCTGGTAGGAGCGACCTGTCAGGTAGGACGCAATCGAAGCGTGGGCCGCGCCGGGAGATGCCCAACTCAGAGAGGGTGGAGAGGAGGATCTGATGGTTCACAGTATCGAAGGCAGCCGATAGGTCTAGAAGGATGAGAGCAGAGGAGAGAGAGTTAGCTTTAGCAGTGCAGAGCGCCTCCGTGATACAGAGAAGAGCAGTCTCAGTTGAATGACTAGTCTTGAAACCTGACTGATTTGGATCAAGAAGGTCATTCAGAGAGAGATAGCGGGAGAGCTGGCCAAGGACGGCACGTTCAAGAGTTTTGGAGAGAAAAGAAAGAAGGGATACTGGTCTGTAGTTGTTGACATCGGAGGGATCGAGTGTAGGTTTTTTCAGAAGGGTGCAACTCTCGCTCTCTTGAAGACGGAAGGGACGTAGCCAGCGGTCAGGATGAGTTGATGAGCGAGTGAGGTAAGGGAGAAGGTCTCCGGAAATGGTCTGAGAAGAGAGGAGGATAGGGTCAAGCGGGCAGGGTTGGGCGGCCGGCCGTCACAAGACGCGAGATTTCATCTGTAGAGAGAGGGGAGAAAGAGGTCAGAGCACAGGGTAGGGCAGTGTGAGCAGAACCAGCGGTGTCGTTTGACTTAGCAAACGAGGATCGGACGTCGACCTTCTTTTCAAAATGGATGACGAAGTCATCTGCAGAGAGGAGGGAGGGGGGGATTCAGGAGGGAGGAGAAGGTGGCAAAAGAGCTTCCTAGGGTTAGAGGCGGATGCTTGGAATTTAGAGTGGTAGAAAGTGGCTTTAGCAGCAGAGACAGAGGAGGAAAATGTAGAGGAGGGAGTGAGAAAGGATGCCAGGTCCGCAGGGAGGCGAGTTTTCCTCCATTTCCGCTCGGCTGCCCGGAGCCCTGTTCTGTGAGCTCGCAATGAGTCGTCGAGCCACGGAGCGGGAGGGGAGGACCGAGCCGGCCTGGAGGATAGGGGACATAGAGAGTCAAAGGATGCAGAAAGGGAGGAGAGGAGGTTGAGGAGGCAGAATCAGGGAGATAGGTTGGAGAAGGTTTGAGCAGAGGGAAGAGATGATAGGATGGAAGAGGAGAGAGTAGCGGGGGAGAGAGAGCGAAGGTTGGGACGGCGCGATACCATCCGAGTAGGGGCAGTGGGAGGTGTTGGATGAGAGCGAGAGGGGAAAAGATACAAGGTAGTGGTCGGAGACTTGGAGGGAGTTGCAATGAGGTTAGTGGAAGAACAGCATCTAGTAAAGATGAGGTCGAGCGTATTGCCTGCCTTGTGAGTAGGGGGGAGGGTGAGAGGGTGAGGTCAAAAGGGAGAGGAGTGGAAAGAAGGAGGCAGAGAGGAATGAGTCAAAGGTAGACGTGGGGAGGTTAAAGTCGCCCAGAACTGTGAGAGGTGAGCCGTCCTCAGGAAAGGAGCTCATCAAGGCATCAAGCTCATTGATGAACTCTCAGAGGGAACCTGGAGGGCGATAAATGATAAGGATGTTAAGCTTGAAAGGGCTGGTAACTGTGACAGCATGGAATTCAAAGGAGGCGATAGACAGATGGGTAAGGGGAGAAAGAGAGAATGACCACTTGGGAGAGATGAGGATCCCGGTGCCACCACCCCGCTGACCAGAAGCTCTCGGGGTGTGCGAAAACACGTGGGCGGACGAAGAGAGAGCAGTAGGAGTAGCAGTGAAGGTCTGTGGTGATCCATGTTTCCGTCAGTGCCAAGAAGTCGAGGGACTGGAGGGAGGCATAGGCTGAGATGAACTCTGCCTTGTTGGCCGCAGATCGGCAGTTCCAGAGGCTACCGGAGACCTGGAACTCCACGTGGGTCGTGCGCGCAGGGACCACCAGACAGGGTGGTCATGCCACGCGGTGTGGAGCGTTTGTATGGTCTGTGCAGAGAGGAGAGAACAGGGATAGACAGACACATAGTTGACAGGCTACAGAAGAGGCTACGCTAATGCAAAGGAGATTGAATGACAAGTGGACTACACGCCTCGAATGTTCAGCAAGTTAAGCTTATTTAGCAAGAATCTTATTGACTAAAATGATTAAATGATACAGTACTGCTGAAGTAGGCTAGCTGGCAGTGGCTGCGTTGTTGACTTTGTAGGCTAGCTGGCAGTGGCTGCGTTGTTGACACTACACTAATCAAGTCGTTCCGTTGAGTGTAATAGTTTCTTCAGTGCTGCTATTCGGGGGCTAGCTAGCAGTGTTGTTTACGTTACGTTTGCATTAAGAGAACGACAATAGCTGCTAGCTAACCTAGAAAATCGCTCTAGACTACACAATTATCTTTGATACAAAGACGGCTATGTAGCTAGCTATGTAGCTAGCTACGATCAAACAAATCAAACCGTTGTACTGTAATGAAATAAAATGAAAATGTGATACTACCTGTGAATGCGACCGGGTTGTTGAGTGCGAAGTTCTATTCGGAAGACGTTAGCTAGCTGTTGGCTAGCTAGCAGAGTCACCTACGTTAAGGACGACAAATAGCTGGCTAGCTAACCTCGGTAAATTAAGATAATCACTCTAAGACAACACACTCTAAACTACACAATTATCTTGGATACGAAGACAGCAAAGACAGCTGTACTAAAGATGCAGTACTATAGATGCAGTACTATAGATGCAGTACTACAGATGCAGTACTAGCAAAGACAGCTGTACTAAAGATGCAGTACTATAGATGCAGTACTACAGATGCAGTACTATAGATGCAGTAACATAGATGCAGTACTATAGATGCAGTAACATAGATGCAGTACTATAGATGCAGTACTAAAGATGCAGTACTATAGATGCAGTACTACAGATGCAGTACTATAGATGCAGTACTATAGATGCAGTACTATAGATGCAGTACTACAGATGCAGTACTACAGATGCAGTACTATAGATGCAGTACTAAAGATGCAGTACTATAGATGCAGTAACATAGATGCAGTACTAAAGATGCAGTACTATAGATGCAGTACTATAGATGCAGTACTATAGATGCAGTACTAAAGATGCAGTACTATAGATGCAGTAACATAGATGCAGTACTAAAGATGCAGTACTATAGATGCAGTACTAAAGATGCAGTACTAAAGATGCAGTACTAAAAAGATGCAGTACTATAGATGCAGTACTATAGATGCAGTAACATAGATGCAGTACTAAAGATGCAGTACTATAGATGCAGTACTATAGATGCAGTACTATAGATGATGCAGTACATGTCCACTTTAACATGTCCACTTTAACATGTCCACTCATGTCCACTTTAACATGTCCACTTTAACATGTCCACTTTAACATGTCCACTTTAACATGTCCACATGTGCATGTCCACTTTAACATGTCCACTTTAACATGTCCACTTTAACATGTCCACATGTACATGTCCACTTTAACATGTCCACTTTAACATTTCCACTTTAACATGTCCACATTTACATGTCCACTTTAACATGTCCACATTTACATGTCCACTTTAACATTTCCACTTTAACATGTCCACTTTAACATGTCCACTTTAACATGTCCACTTTAACATGTCCACATTTACATGTCCACTTTAACATGTCCACTTTAACATGTCCACTTTAACATGTCCACATGTACATGTCCACTTTAACATGTCCACTTTAACATGTCCACTTTAACATGTCCACATGTACATGTCCACTTTAACATGTCCACTTTAACATGTCCACATGTACATGTCCACTTTAACATGTCCACCTTTAACATTCCTGACATTTAATCCGAGTAAAATTCCCTATTTTAGGTCAGTTAGGATCACCACTTCTGAAATGTCAGAATAATAGTAGAGAGCATGATTTATTTCAGCTTTTATTTCTTTCATCACATTCCCAGTGGGTCTGACGTTTACATACACTCAATTAGTATTTGGTAGCATTGTCTTTAAATTGTTTAACTTGGGTCAAACGTTTTGGGTAGCCTTCCACAAGCTTCCCACAATAAGTTGGGTGAGTTTTTGGGCCCATCCTCCTGACAGAGCTGGTGTAACCGAGTCAGGTTTGTGGGCCTCCTGACCAGAGCTGGTGTAACTGAGTCAGGTTTGTAGGCCTCCTGACCAGTGTTGGTGTAACTGAGTCAGGTTTGTAGGCCTCCTGACAGACCTGGTGTAACTGAGTCAGGTTTGTAGGCCTCCTGACCAGAGCTGGTGTAACTGAGTCAGGTTTGTAGGCTTCCTGACAGAGCTGGTGTAACTGAGTCAGGTTTGTGGGCCTCCTGACAGAGCTGGTGTAACTGAGTCAGGTTTGTGGGCCTCCTGACCAGAGCTGGTGTAACTGAGTCAGGTTTGTAGGCCTCCTGACAGAGCTGGTGTAACTGAGTCAGGTTTGTGGGCCTCCTGACCAGAGCTGGTGTAACTGAGTCAGATTTGTGGGCCTCCTGACCAGATCTGGTGTAACTGAGTCAGGTTTGTAGGCCTCCTGACCAGAGCTGGTGTAACTGAGTCAGGTTTGTAGGCCTCCTGACCAGAGCTGGTGTAACTGAGTCAGGTTTGTAGGCCTCCTGACCAGAGCTGGTGTAACTGAGTCAGGTTTGTGGGCCTCCTGACAGAGCTGGTGTAACTGAGTCAGGTTTGTAGGCCTCCTGACCAGAGCTGGTGTAACTGAGTCAGGTTTGTAGGCCTCCTGACCAGAGCTGGTATAACTGAGTCAGGTTTGTAGGCCTCCTGACAGAGCTGGTGTAACTGAGTCAGGTTTGTAGGCCTCTGACGAGCTGGTGTAACCGAGTCAGGTTTGTAGGCCTCCTGACAGAGCTGGTGTAACTGAGTCAGGTTTGTAGGCCTCCTGACAGAGCTGGTGTAACTGAGTCAGGTTTGTAGGCCTCCTGACCAGAGCTGGTGTAACTGAGTCAGGTTTGTAGGCCTCCTGACCAGAGCTGGTGTAACTGAGTCAGGCTTGTAGGCCTCCTGACCAGAGCTGGCGTAACTGAGTCAGGTTTGTAGGCCTCCTGACTAGAGCTGGTGTAACTGAGTCAGGTTTGTAGACCTCCTGACCAGAGCTGGTGTAACTGAGTCAGGTTTGTAGACCTCCTGACCAGAGCTGGTGTAACTGAGTCAGGTTTGTAGGCCCCCTGACAGAGCTGGTGTAACTGAGTCAGGTTTGTGGGCCTCCTGACCAGAGCTGGTGTAACTGAGTCAGGTTTGTAGGCCTCCTGACCTGAGCTGGTGTAACTGAGTCAGGTTTGTAGGCCTCCTGACAGAGCAGGTGTAACTGAGTCAGGTTTGTAGGCCTCCTGACAGAGCTGGTGTAACTGAGTCAGGTTTGTAGGCCTCCTGACAGAGCAGGTGTAACTGAGTCAGGTTTGTAGGCCTCTTTGCTCACACATGCTTTATCAGATCTGCCCACCTCCAATTGACTCAAATGATGTCAATTAGCCTATCAGAAGCTTCTAAAGCCATGTCATCATTTGCTGTAATTTTCCAAGCTGTTTAAAGGCCAAAACTATAGTTTGTTAACAAGACATTTGTGGAATGGAATTGGAAGTGGACACTGGAATTGTGATACAGTGAATTATAAGTGAAATAATCTTTGTTGGAAAAATGACTTAGTAGATGTAGATGTGCTAACCGACTTGCCAAAACCAAAGTTTGTTTAACAAGAAATTTGTGTATTGGTTGAAAAACTAGTTTTAATGACCCCAACCTAAGTGTATGTAAACTTCTGACTTCAACTGTATACACAGATCTAGTTTTTATGTTCACTATTTTCTACATGGTAGAATAATAGGGAAGTAATCAAAACTATGAAATAAAACATATGGAATCATGTAGTAACCAAAAAAGTGTTCAACAAATCAAAATATATTTTATGTTTGAGATTCTTCAAAGTAGCCACCCTTTGCCTTGATGACAGCTTTGCAAACTCTGAGTGCTTCCACTCAGACCGTCTTCAAGAAGAGCCCAAATTATTCAGCTCCTCTCCTCTCCTCAGGTTGGAGGCCCGGTGGTCCAGGTTGGAGGCCCGGTAGTCCAGGTTGGAGGCCCGGTGGTCCAGGTTGGAGGCCCGGTGGTTCAGGTGGGAGACCCGGTGGTCCAGGTTGGAGGCCCGGTGGTTCAGGTGGGAGGCCCGGTGGTCCAGGTTGGAGGCCCGGTGGTCCAGGTTGGAGGCCCGGTGGTCCAGGTCGGAGGCCGGGTGGTCCAGGTTGGAGGCCCGGTGGTTCAGGTTGGAGGGCCGGTGGTTCAGGTTGGAGGCTCGGTGGTCCAGGTTGGAGGTCCGGTGGTCCAGGTTGGAGGCCATGTGGAGCGGGCCTAGAGCGATGAGCGACGTTTGTCAAACCACAGAGAGGTGTTTATCAGACCATGAGACAGTCAGGTGTTTATCAGACCAGGAGACAGTCAGGTGTTTATCAGACCAGGAGACAGTCAGGTGTTTATCAGACCAGGAGACAGTCAGGTGTTTATCAGACCAGGAGACAGTCAGGTGTTTATCAGACCAGGAGACAGTCAGGTGTTTATCAGACCAGGAGACAGTCAGGTGTTTAACAGACCAGGAGACAGTCAGGTGTTTAACAGACCAGGAGACAGTCAGGTGTTTATCAGACCAGGAGACAGTCAGGTGTTTATCAGACCAGGAGACAGTCAGGTGTTTATCAGACCAGGAGACAGTCAGATGTTTATCAGACCATGAGACAGTCAGGTGTTTATCAGACCATGAGACAGTCAGGTGTTTATCAGACCAGGAGACAGTCAGGTGTTTATCAGACCAGGAGACAGTCAGGTGTTTATCAGACCAGGAGACAGTCAGGTGTTTATCAGACCAGGAGACAGTCAGGTGTTTATCAGACCAAGAGACAGTCAGGTGTTTATCAGACCAGGAGACAGTCAGGTGTTTATCAGACCAGGAGACAGTCAGGTGTTTATCAGACCATGAGACAGTCAGGTGTTTATCAGACCAGGAGACAGTCAGGTGTTTAACAGACCAGGAGACAGTCAGGTGTTTAACAGACCAGGAGACAGCCAGATGTTTATCAGACCAGGAGACAGTCAGGTGTTTAACAGACCAGGAGACAGTCAGGTGTTTAACAGACCAGGAGACAGTCAGGTGTTTATCAGACCAGGAGACAGTCAGGTGTTTATCAGACCAGGAGACAGTCAGGTGTTTATCAGACCAGGAGACAGTCAGGTGTTTATCAGACCAGGAGACAGTCAGGTGTTTATCAGACCAGGAGACAGTCAGGTGTTTATCAGACCATGACCATCAGTCCTAAAATCGATCTTCTCACGTTAACGTCTGTAGCGTCCAAATGTTTTGACCTTCAGAACCTCGTGTGACCTTCAGAACCTTGTGTGACCTTCAGAACCTCGTGTGACTTTCAGAACCTCGTGTGACCTTCAGAACCTCGTGTGACCTTCAGAACCTCGTGTGACCTTCAGAACCTCGTGTGACCTTCAGAACCTCGTGTGACCACTCTATGAAAAGGGAAGGCTCTCACGAATACGATGGTGTTCTCCATTTTGCTCTACGGCCCCCACTAGTATCACGGGTCTCGTCTGAAGGTAATCGGTTCTGGTTGAATAAAACGGATAGAAGTATGTGTGTCTACCCAAAAACAGGGGTTAAATATTTTTTGATTTATATCTCCTAGATTTAGGACAGACACTTCAAAACCTTGTTTCTTATGATCCATTTTTTGACTCTCCTTTTTGCCATTGGTTCTTGTGTTTTTCATTGCGTTTCTATGGGCTTTAGCAGTAAAGGCCAAAATAAATATTTTATTAAATCAATTCCATATGTCAGCTAAGAACCCCCCCAACATCTAAGAGTCTAAATAAATGATAGAACATTGGAAATGTCTCTATTCTTTTAAAACTTTTGTGAGTTTACTGTTTACTGTTCCTTTCTGATAGTTTATTTAACTTTTTCTTAATTTCTAGACAGAGAGAGAGACAGAGAGAGAGAGAGAGAGAGAGAGACAGAGAGACAGAGAGAGAGACAGAGAGAGAGAGAGAGAGACAGAGAGAGAGACAGAGAGAGAGAGAGAGAGAGAGAGAGAGAGACAGAGAGAGAGACAGAGAGAGACAGAGAGAGACAGAGAGAGAGAGAGAGAGAGAGAGAGAGACAGAGAGAGAGAGAGAGACAGAGAGCGAGACAGAGAGAGACAGAGAGAGAGAGAGACAGAGAGACAGAGAGAGAGAGAGAGAGAGAGACAGAGAGAGAGAGAGAGAGAGAGAGAGAGAGAGAGAGAGAGAGAGAGAGAGAGAGAGAGAGAGAGAGAGAGAGACAGAGAGAGAGACAGAGAGAGAGAGAGAGAGATTTTTTATTTATTTTTTATTTCACCTTTATTTAACCAGGTAGGCAAGTTGAGAACAAGTTCTCATTTACAATTGTGACCTGGCCAAGATAAAGCAAAGCAGTTTGACAGATACAACGACACAGAGTTACACATGGAGTAAAACAAACATACAGTCAATAATACAGTATAAACAAGTCTATATACAATGTGAGCAAATTAGGTTAGAAGGGAGGTAAAGGCAAAAAAGGCCACGGTGGCAAAGTAAATACAATATAGCAAGTAAAACACTGTAAATGGTAGTTTTGCAATGAAAGAATGTGCAAAGTAGAAATAAAAATAATGGGGTGCAAAGGAGCAAAATAAATTAATTAATTAAATACAGTTGGGAAAGAGGTAGTTGTTTGGGCTAAATTATAGGTGGGCTATGTACAGGTGCAGTAATCTGTGAGCTGCTCTGACAGTTGGTGCTTAAAGCTAGTGAGGGAGATAAGTGTTTCCAGTTTCAGAGATTTTTGCAGTTCGTTCCAGTCACTGGCAGCAGAGAACTGGAAGGAGAGGCGGCCAAAGAAAGAATTGGTTTTGGGGTGACCAGAGAGATATACCTGCTGGAGCGTGTGCTACAGGTGGGAGATGCTATGGTGACCAGCGAGCTGAGATAAGGGGGGACTTTACCTAGCAGGGTCTTGTAGATGACATGGAGCCAGTGGGTTTGGCGACGAGTATGAAGCGAGGGCCAGCCAACGAGAGCATACAGGTCGCAATGGTGGGTAGTATATGGGGCTTTTGTGACAAAACGGATTGCACTGTGATAGACTGCATCCAATTTGTTGAGTAGGGTATTGGAGGCTATTTTAGACAAGATAGAGACAAGGGGACAGAGACAGATAGAGAGAGACAGAGACAGAGAAATAAAGACAGAGAGAGAGAGAGACAAAGAGAGAGAGAGAGACAAAGAGAGAGAGACAAAGAGAGAGAGAGACAAAGAGAGAAAAGAGTCATTAAATTCTACAACCACCTAAAAGGAAGCGATTCCCAAACCTTCCATAACAAAGCCATCACCTACAGAGAGATGAACCTGGAGAAGAGTCCCCTAAGCAAGCTGGTCCTGAGGCTCTGTTCACAAACACAAACACACCCTACAGAGCCCCAGGACAACAGCACAATTAGACCCAACCAAATCATGAGAAAACAAAAAGATAATTACTTGACACATTGGAAAGAATTAACAAAATAACAGAGCAAACTAGAATGCTATTTGGCCCTAAACAGAGAGTACACAGCGGCAGAATACCTGACCACTGTGACTGACACAAAATTAAGGAAAGCTTTGACTATGTACAGACTCAGTGAGCATAGCCTTGCTATTGAGAAAGGCAGCCGTAGACAGACATGGCTCTCAAGAGAAGACAGGCTATGTGCTCACTGCCCACAAAATGAGGTGGAAACTGAGCTGCACTTCCTAACCTCCTGCCCAATGTATGACCATATTAGAGAGACACATTTCCCTCAGATCACACAGATCCACAAAGAATTGAAAAACAAATCCAATTTTGATAAACTCTCATATCTACTGGGTGAAATACCACAGTGTGCCATCACAGCAGCAAGATGTGTGACCTGTTGCCACGAGAAAAGGGCAACCAGTGAAGAACAAACACCATTGTAAATACAACCCATATTTTTTCCCCCTTGTGTACTTTAAAACCTCTAGTGACTCCCCATCCCGCATGAGGGAGAGAGAGAGAGAGAGAGAGAGAGAGAGAGAGAGAGAGAGAGAGAGAGAGAGAGAGAGTGACTCCCCCTCCCGCATGAGGGAGCGTAATCATCGACTGACACTAATTAGCATAACGCAACGGACATAAATATTCCTAGAAAATATTCCTATTCATGAAAATCACAAATGAAATATATTGAGTCACAGCTTTTTTTTGTTAATCACCCTGTCATCTCAGATTTTCAAAATTTGGCTTTACAGCCAAAGCTAGACAAGCATTTGTGTAAGTTTATCGATAGCATAGCATAGCATTTTGTCCAGCTAGCAGCAGGTAACTTGGTCACGGAAATCAGAAAAGCAAATTAAATCGTTTACCTTTGATGAGCTTCGGATGTTTTCACTCACGAGACTCACAGTTAGATATCCAATGTTCCATTTTTCCAAAAATATTATTTTTGTAGGCGAAACAGCTCCATTTGTTCTCACATTTGGCTGAGAAATCGCCCAGAAATTGCAGTCACGAAAACGCCGAAAAATATTCAAAATTAGCTCCATTATATCGACAGAAACATGGCAAACGTTGTTTATAATCATTCCTCAAGGTGTTTTTCAAATATCTATTCGATAATATATCAACCGGGACTGGTGGCTTCTTAGTAGAAAAGAGAGAAACAATGGCCACATTTGTCCCTTACGCACCAAACACTCTGAGAGCTTCAGCTGACCACTGACGCAATGTTGACATTCAGGCAAATTTTTCAAAATAAAAGCCTGCAACTATGTATTGTGACACTAGACACATTAGGGAAGCCATAGAAAAGGGAATCTGGTTGATATCTCATTCACTGCTCAATAGGGACGCATAGGAACGCAGAGCCTTCTAAATAAGAGTCCCTTCCTGATTGGATTTTTCTCAGGCTTTCGCCTGCAATATCAGTAATGTTATACTCACAGACAATATTTTTACTGTTTTGGAAACTTTTGAGTGTTTTCTATCCTAAACTGTCAATTATATGCATATTCTAGCATCTTGTCCTGACAAAATATCCCGTTTATTACGGGAACGTTATTTTTCCAAAAATGAAAATACTGCCCCCAGTCACAAAATTATTAACCATTTGTACATCGTTATATATATAAAGACAAATAAGACATTTGTAATGTCTTTATTGTTTTTAAACTTCTGTATGTGTAATGTTTACTGTTCATTTTTATTGTTTATTTCACTTTTGTATATTACCTACCTCACTTGCTTTGGCAATGTCAACATACCGTATGTTTCCCATGCCAATAAAGCCCCTTGAATTGAGAGAGAGAGAGAGAAAGAGAGAGAGAGAGAGAGAGAGAGAGAGAGAGAGAGAGAGAGAGAGAGAGAGAGAGACAGAGGGAGACACAGAGAGAGAGAGAGAGAGACAGACAAAGAGAGACAGAGAGAGACAGGGGGAGAGAGAGAGAGAGAGAGAGAGAGAGAGAGAGAGAGAGAGAGAGAGAGAGAGAGAGAGAGAGACAGACAAAGAGAGACAGAGCGAGAGACAGGGGGAGACACAGAGAGAGAGAGAGAGAGAGAGAGAGAGAGAGAGAGAGAGAGAGAGAGAGGAGAGAGAGAGAGAGAGAGAGACAGACAAAGAGAGACAGAGCGAGAGACAGGGGGAGACACAGAGAGAGAGAGAGAGAGAGAGAGAGAGAGAGAGAGAGAGAGAGAGAGAGAGAGAGAGAGGTTGAGAGAGAGATACAGAGAGATACAGAGAGACAGACAGACAGAAGGAGACCTAGGTCACATGCTTTAAGAATCCAAGAGGACTCTGCAACACACAGACAGGGCGAAGTACTTCATCTGACAAAGTATATCACTGCCTCATCTTTCTGAGTAATCGCCTGGCTTCAGTATGTGAGAGAAAACATATCCCCGTGAAGCATCAAGTCTGGCCATGTAATGGGCCAATTGGTTGTTGAAGTGCTACAGGGAGGTCAACATTTAGTGTTGAATAATACTGTACAGCAAGTAGCAGGATACTCCATCCCTCTATACCAGTAGAGATGACTCCATCCCTCTATACCAGTAGAGGTGACTCCATCCCTCTATACCAGTGACAGTAGTAGTGACTCCATCCCTCTATACCAGTAGAGATGACTCCATCCCTCTATACCAGTAGAGGTGACTCCATCCCTCTATATCAGTGACAGTAGTGGTGACTCCATCCCTCTATACCAGTAGAGATGACTCCATCCCTCTATACCAGTAGAGGTGACTCCATCCCTCTATACCAGTAGAGATGACTCCATCCCTCTATACCAGTAGAGGTGACTCCATCCCTCTATACCAGTGACAGTAGAGGTGACTCCATCCCTCTATACCAGTGACAGTAGAGGTGACTCCATCCCTCTATATCAGTGACAGTAGTGGTGACTCCATCCCTCTATACCAGTAGAGGGGACTTCATCCCTCTATACCAGTAGAGGTGACTCCATCCCTCTATACCAGTAGAGGTGACTCCATCCCTCTATACCAGTAGAGGTGACTCCATCCCTCTATACCAGTAGAGGTGACTCCATCCCTCTATACCAGTAGAGATGACTCCATCCCTCTAACCAGTAGAGGTGACTCCATCCCTCTATACCAGTAGAGGTGACTCCATGCCTCTATACCAGTAGAGGTGACTCCATCCCTCTATACCAGTAGAGGCTGCTCCATCCCTCTATACCAGTAGAGGTGACTCCATCCCTCTATACCAGTAGAGGGACTCCATCCCTCTATACCAGTAGAGGCTGCTCCATCCCTCTATACCAGTAGAGGTGAATCCATCCCTCTATACCAGTAGAGGTGACTCCATCCCTCTATACCAGTAGAGGTGACTCCATCCCTCTAACCAGTAGAGGTGACTCCATCCCTCTATACCAGTAGAGGTGACTCCATCCCTCTATACCAGTAGAGGTGACTCCATCCCTCTATACCAGTAGAGGTGACTCCATCCCTCTATACCAGTAGAGGTGACTCCATCCCTCTATACCAGTAGAGGTGACTCCATCCCTCTATACCAGTAGAGGTGACTCCATCCTCTATACCAGTAGAGGTGACTCCATCCTCTATACCAGTAGAGGATGACTCCATCCCTCTATACCAGTAGAGGTGACTCCATCCCTCTATACCAGTAGAGGTGACTCCATCCCTCTATACCAGAGGTGACTCCATCCCTCTATACCAGTAGAGGGACTCCATCCCTCCATACCAGTAGAGGTGACTCCATCCCTCTATACCAGTAGAGGTGACTCCATCCCTCTATACCAGTAGAGGTGACTCCATCCTCTATACAGTAGAGGTGACTCCATCCCTCTATACCAGTAGAGGTGACTCCATCCCTCTATACCAGTAGAGGTGACTCCATCCCTCTATACCAGTAGAGGTGACTCCATCCCTCTATACCAGTAGAGGTGATCCATCCTCTATACCAGTAGAGGTGACTCCATCCCTCTATACCAGTAGAGGTGACTCCATCCCTCTATACCAGTAGAGGTGACTCCATCCCTCTATACCAGTAGAGGTGACTCCATCCCTCTATACCAGTAGAGGTGACTCCATCCTCTATACCAGTGACAGTAGACTCCATCCTCTATACCAGGAGGTGACTCCATCCCTCTATACCAGTAGAGGTGACTCCACAGTAGAGGTGACTTCATCCCTCTATACCAGTAGAGGTGACTCCATCCCTCTATACCAGTAGAGGTGACTCCATCCCTCTATACCAGTGACAGTAGTGGTGACTCCATCCCTCTATACCAGTAGAGATGACTCCATCCCTCTATACCAGTAGAGGTGACTCCATCCCTCTATACCAGTAGAGATGACTCCATCCCTCTATACCAGTAGAGGTGACTCCATCCCTCTATACCAGTGACAGTAGAGGTGACTCCATCCCTCTATACCAGTGACAGTAGAGGTGACTCCATCCTCTATATCAGTGACTGACTCCATCCTCTATACCAGTAGAGGGGATCATCCCTCTATACCAGTAGAGGTGACTCCATCCCTCTATAGAGGTGACTCCATCCCATACCAGAGGGACTGACTCCATCCCTCTATACCAGTAGAGGTGACTCCATCCCTCTATACCAGTAGAGGTGACTCCATCCCTCTATACCAGTAGAGGTGACTCCATCCCTCCATACCAGTAGAGGTGACTCCATCCCTCTATACCAGTAGAGGTGACTCCATCCCTCTATACCAGTAGAGGTGACTCCATCCCTCTATACCAGTAGAGGTGACTCCATCCTCTATACCAGTGACTCCATCCTCTATACCAGTAGAGGTGACTCCATCCTCTATACCAGTAGAGGTGACTCCATCCCTCTATACCAGTAGAGGTGACTCCATCCCTCTATACCAGTAGAGGTGACTCCATCCCTCTATACCAGTAGAGGTGACTCCATCCTCTATACCAGTAGAGGTGACTCCATCCCTCTATACCAGTAGAGGTGACTCCATCCTCTATACCAGTAGAGGTGACTCCATCCCTCTATACCAGTAGAGGTGACTCCATCCCCCTATACCAGCAGAGGTGACTCCATCCTCTATACCAGTAGAGGTGACTCCATCCTCTATACCAGTAGAGGTGACTCCATCCCTCTATACCAGTAGAGGGACTCCATCCCTCTATACCAGTAGAGGTGACTCCATCCTCTATACCACCAGACTCCATCCTCTATACCAGTAGAGGTGACTCCATCCCTCTATACCAGTAGAGGTGACTCCATCCCTCTATACCAGTAGAGGTGACTCCATCCCTCTATACCAGAGGTGACTCCATCCTCTATACCAGTAGAGGTGACTCCATCCCTCTATACCAGTAGAGGTGACTCCATCCCTCTATACCAGTAGAGGTGACTCCATCCTCTATACCAGTAGAGGTGACTCCATCCTCTATACCAGTAGAGGTGACTCCATCCCTCTATACCAGTAGAGGTGACTCCATCCTCTATACCAGTAGAGAGTGACTCCATCCCTCTATACCAGTAGAGGTGACTCCATCCTCTATACCAGCAGAGGGACTCCATCCTCTATACCAGTAGAGGTGACTCCATCCTCTATACCATAGAGGTGACTCCATCCCTCTATACCAGTAGAGGTGACTCCATCCCTCTATACCAGTAGAGGTGACTCCATCCTCTATACCAGTAGAGGTGACTCCATCCCTCTATACCAGTAGAGGTGACTCCATCCTCTATACCAGTAGAGGTGACTCCATCCCTCTATACCAGTAGAGGTGACTCCATCCTCTATACCAGTAGAGGTGACTCCATCCTCTATACCAGTAGAGGTGACTCCATCCTCTATACCAGTAGAGGTGACTCCATCCCTCTATACCAGTAGAGGTGACTCCATCCTCTATACCAGTAGAGGTGACTCCATCCCTCTATACCAGTAGAGGTGACTCCATCCTCTATACCAGTAGAGGTGACTCCATCCTCTATACCAGTAGAGGTGACTCCTATACCAGTAGAGGTGACTCCATCCCTCTATACCAGTAGAGGTGACTCCATCCTCTATACCAGTAGAGGTGACTCCATCCCTCTATACCAGTAGAGGTGACTCCATCCCTCTATCCACCAGTAGAGGTGACTCCATCCCTCTAGGTGACTCCACCTCTATACCAGAGGTGACTCCATCCAGTAGAGGTGACTCATCCCTCTATACCAGTAGAGGTGACTCCATCCTCTATACCAGTAGAGGTGACTCCATCCTCTAAACCAGTATGACTCCATCCTCTAAACCAGTAGAGGTGACTCCATCCCTCTATAACAGTAGAGGTGACTCCATCCTCTATACCAGTAGAGGGACTCCATCCTCTATACCAGTAGAGGGGACTCCATCCCTCTATACCAGTAGAGGTGACTCCATCCCTCTATACCAGCAGAGGTGACTCCATCCCTCTATACCAGTAGACAGTAGAGGTGACTCCATCCCTCTATACCAGTAGAGGTGACTCCATCCCTCTATACCAGTAGAGGTGACTCCATCCTCTATACCAGTAGAGGTGACTCCATCCCTCTATACCAGTAGAGGTGACTCCATCCCTCTATACCAGTAGAGGTGACTCCATCCCTCTATACAGTAGAGGTGACTCCATCCCTCTATACCAGTAGAGGTGACTCCATCCCTCTATACCAGTAGAGGTGACTCCATCCCTCTATACCAGTAGAGGTGACTCCATCCCTCTATACCAGTGACAGTAGAGGTGGTCATTAAGTGTTGTACAGTTCTGTGGTTACCAGGCTGCTCCATCCCTCTAAGGAGGTCTGTCAGATAGTATTAGAGGAGACGGACTGATGGACTGTCTCCTCTCTCCATCCCTCTCTCTCTCTTCCCTTATCCCTCCCCCGTCTCTCACAGCACTTAAATAACACCAATGACTGACAGGTTGAATCTGAAACATCGGCTGCTTGCTCCACTGCAGAGCGTAAATAAACCAGACCGGTCGTGGAGGAGCAGAGCAGCGATCTCTACCTATCACCCTGGTAGGTCAATACGTTGCAGGAAACGGGTTGAAAACAAACACTGTGATGGTGAGAGCCTCTCTTCCGTAATGTTTGATCATGTTGGTTTTGGATCAGCCAGGGTTTGTGTTTCTGAAGTCTGTCAGATCCACCTCAGGACACCTGTCTCCTGTTGGTGCGACAGTACCTCAATCTGACAGGATGATCATGGATGAATACGAGAATCAAATGCTCCCAGGAATGGAAGAGCAAACAGAATGATTCCCGACTGCATTGTGGTCACGACGTTGAGGGTTAAACCTCCTCTTGTACGGTCTTTATTGAGGCATCTCTCTATTGAAGAGAGACGGGATTCTGGTCAGGAGTGCAGTGATAGAAGTCTGAAGATTAAGCTCTGAGCTGATACATAATCAATACTGTTCAGATCCTCAGAGCCTATTGGTCAATAACAGAGGACACCATTCAGTAGTAGAACACCTCTCAGTACAACACCTCTCAGTACAACACCTCTCAGTAGTAGAACACCTCTCAGTAGAAGAACACCTCTCAGTAGAAAACCTCTCAGTAGTAGAACACCTCTCAGTAGAACACCTCTAAGTAGAAGAACACCTCTCAGTAGTAGAACACCTCTCAGTAGTAGAACACCTCTCAGTAGAACACCTCTCAGTAGAACACCTCTCAGTAGAACACCTCTCAGTAGTAGAACACCTCTCAGTAGTAGAACACCTCTCAGTAGAACACCTCTCAGTAGTAGAACACCTCTCAGTAGAACACCTCTCAGTAGTAGAACACCTCTCAGTAGAACACCTCTCAGTAGTAGAACACCTCTCAGTAGAACACCTCTAAGTAGAAGAACACCTCTCAGTAGTAGAACACCTCTCAGTAGAACACCTCTCAGTAGTAGAACACCTCTCAGTAGAACACCTCTCAGTAGAACACCTCTCAGTAGTAGAACACCTCTCAGTAGAACACCTCTCAGTAGAACACCTCTCAGTAGAACACCTCTCAGTAGTAGAACACCTCTCAGTAGTAGAACACCTCTCAGTAGAACACCTCTCAGTAGTAGAACACCTCTCAGTAGAACACCTCTCAGTAGTAGAACACCTCTCAGTAGAACACCTCTCAGTAGTAGAACACCTCTCAGTAGTAGAACACCTCTCAGTAGAACACCTCTCAGTAGTAGAACACCTCTCAGTAGAACACCTCTCAGTAGTAGAACACCTCTCAGTAGAACACCTCTCAGTAGAACACCTCTCAGTAGTAGAACACCTCTCAGTAGAACACTTCTCAGTAGTAGAACACCTCTCAGTAGAACACCTCTCAGTATAACACCTCTCAGTAGTAGAACACCTCTCAGTAGAACACCTCTCAGTAGTAGAACACCTCTCAGTAGTAGAACACCTCTCTTTCCTGCAACGAGTGATCATACATAGGGAATAGGGAGAGCCAGTAGAGCCCACAGTATATTACATAGGGAACAGGGAGGGCCCATAGAGCCCACAGTATATTACATAGGGAATAGGGAGACCCAGTAGAGCCCACAGTACATTACATAGGGAACAGGGAGGGCCCATAGAGCCCACAGTACATTACATAGGGAACAGGGAGGGCCCATAGAGCCCACAGTACATTACATAGGGAACAGGGAGGGTCCATAGAGCCCACAGTACATTACATAGGGAACAGGGAGGGCCCATAGAGCCCACAGTACATTACATAGGGAACAGGGAGGGCCCAAAGAGCCCACAGTACATTACATAGGGAACAGGGAGGGCCCATAGAGCCCACAGTACATTACATAGGGAATAGGAAGAGCACGTAGAGCCCACAGTGCATTACATAGGGAATAGGGAGGGCCAGTAGATTCCACAGTACATTACATAGGGAATAGGAAGAGCACGTAGAGCCCACAGTGCATTACATAGGGAATAGGAAGAGCACGTAGAGCCCACAGTGCATTACATAGGTAATAGGAAGAGCACATAGAGCCCACAGTATCTTGAGTAGGGAACAGGGTGGGCCAGTAGAGCCCACAGTATCTTGAGTAGGGAACAGGGAGGGCCAGTAGAGCGCACAGTATATTGAGTAGGGAACAGGGAGGGCCAGTAGAGCCCACAGTATATTGAGTAGGGAACAGGGCGGGCCAGTGGAGCCCACAGTATCTTGAATAGGGAACAGGGAAGGGCAGTAGAGCCCACAGTATCTTGAGTAGGGAAGAGGGAAGGCCAGTAGAGCCCACAGTATATTGAGTAGGGAACAGGGTGGGCCAGTAGAGTCCACCGTATATTGAGTAGGGAACAAGGAGGGCCAGTAGAGCCCACAGTATATTACATAGGGAATAGGGAGGGCCAGTAGAGCCCACAGTACATTACATAGGGAATAGGGGGGACCAGTAGAGCCCACAGTATATTGAGTAGGGAACAAGGAGGGCCAGTAGAGCCCACAGTACATTACATAGGGAATAGGGGGGAACAGTAGAGCCCACAGTATATTGAGTAGGGAACAAGGAGGGCCAGTAGAGCCCACAGTACATTACATAGGGAATAGGGATGGCCAGTAGAGCCCACAGTATATTACATAGGGAATAGGGGGGACCAGTACATAGTACAATACATAGGGAATAGGGGGACCAGTAGAGCCCACAGTACATTACATAGGGATTAGGGAGGGCCAGTAGAGCCCACAGTACATTACATAGGGAATAGGGAGGGCCAGTAGAGTCCACAGTACATTACATAGGGAATAGGGATGGCCAGTAGAGCCTATAGTACATTACATAGGGAATAGGGGGGGCCAGTAGAGCCCACAGTATATTACATAGGGAATAGGGATGGCCAGTAGAGCCTATAGTACATTACATAGGGAATAGGGAGGGCAAGTACACAGTATATTACATAGGGATTAGGGGGGACCAGTAGAGCCCACAGTATATTACATAGGGAATAGGGGGGACCAGTAGAGCCTATAGTACATTACACAGGGAATAGTGAGGGCCAGTACACAGTATATTACATAGGGAATAGGGGGGACCAGTAGAGCCCACAGTACATTACATAGGGAATAGGGAGGGCCAGTAGAGCCCACAGTACATTACATAGGGAATAGGGATGGCCAGTAGAGCCTATAGTACATTACATAGGGAATAGGGGGCCAGTAGAGCCCACAGTATATTACATAGGGAATAGGAGGGCCAGTACACAGTATATTACATAGGGATTAGGGGACCAGTAGAGCCCACAGTACATTACATAGGAATAGGGGGAGCAGTAGAGCCCCCAGTACGTTACATTGGGAATAGGGGGACCAGGAGAGCCCACAGTAGATTACATAGGGAATAGGGGGTACCAGTAGAGCCTATAGTACATTACATAGGGAATAGGGAGGGCCAGTACACAGTATATTACATAGGGAATAGGGGGGACCAGTAGAGCCCACAGTACATTACATAGGGAATAGGGAGGGCCAGTACACAGTATATTATATAGGGAATAAGGGGGACCAGTACACAGTATATTACATAGGGAATAGGGATGGCCAGTAGAGCCCACAGTACATTACATAGGGAATAGGGAGGGCCAGTAGAGCCCACAGTATATTACATAGGGAATAGGGAGGGCCAGTAGAGCCCACAGTATATTACATAGGGAATAGGGATGGCCAGTAGAGCCCACAGTATATTACATAGGGAATAGGGGGGACCAGTAGAGCCTATAGTACATTACATAGGAATAGGAGGGCCAGTACACAGTATATTACATAGGGAATAGGGAGGGCCAGTACACAGTACATTACATAGGGAATAGGGAGGGCCAGTACACAGTACATTACATAGGGAATAGGGAGGGCCAGTACACAGTACATTACATAGGGAATAGGGAGGGCCAGTAGAGCCCACAGTATATAGAGTAGGGAACAAGGATGGCCAGTAGAGCCCACAGTACATTACATAGGGAATAGGGAGGGCCAGTAGATTCCACAGTACATTTCATACCTGAAGGGAACATTTTGGCATTTGCTGTATGGTTGATGAGAAACTCCATATTGCAAATGTACGGTCCCGTACTAGATGTCCGCAAATGTTTATAAAATTTGCCGACGGTGGCAGGCCGTGCACCGGGGCCAGGTCTTCTGGGAAGTCATCGAATAAAGTCTCTCGGACATTCGGTTTAATAACGAATGTTGGTCATTTTTCCTCTGTCCCTGTAAATACCACCAGAGGGCGAATGGAATCATATTGCAAATGTACAAAACATCACCAATCACGATGTGGCCTTTTCCCCTAAACGGAAAAGACTTTGAAGACGAAACCTGGTGAGCGTAGGTTTGGCATAATGGCAGTTGGCCCCGAACAAGATGGCGTCGAGGCCTCAACGCTTTTTGAGTTATGGCCATTTTCCTGCACCTCTCCTCCGGTCCTTACCCCTCCCACTCCACGAGGTACTGAAGGCCCTCGCCCGACGCCTCAAATCCAGTTTGAGCCCCCTCAATGTGAGGGGGCAGGGGAACCTTCTGCACCTCAGACTCCTGGAGCCAGTCAACCACGGCCTGAGGAGAGACACATGGAACGAGGTGTTAATAAGATGTAACCTGTAACTAACCTCGTTCTGTCTCCTCAGGACTTTAAATGGCCCCACAAACAGTTCCTCTAGAGTTAGGATACTGCCCATTACCCTTCCAGTTACTCTAGAGTTTAGATACTGTCCATTACCCTGGTCAGTTACTCTAGAGTTAGGATACTGTCCATTACCCTTCCAGTTACTCTAGAGTTTAGATACTGTCTTTTACCCTGGTCAGTTACTCTAGAGTTTAGATACTGTCCTTTACCCTTCCAGTTACTCTAGAGTTTAGATACTGTCCTTTACCCTTCCAGTTACTCTAGAGTTTAGATACTGTCCTTTACCCTGGTCAGTTACTCTAGAGTTTAGATACTGTCTTTTACCCTGGTCAGTTACTCTAGAGTTTAGATACTGTCCTTTACCCTGGTCAGTTACTCTAGAGTTTAGATACTGTCCTTTACCCTTCCAGTTACTCTAGAGTTTAGATACTGTCCATTACCCTTCCAGTTACTCTAGAGCACATATGTCAGAGTCAAGGCCCGCGGGCCACATCCGGCCCGCGAGAAGGTTTTTTACGGCCCCTGGGATGATCTTGATTTGTTATTAGAACCGGCCCGCAGACCGCAGCAAGCCGGCAGCCCGCAGATCTTTTACACGCACCAATACTACATTTCCCACAATGCAACGGTGACGCACCGAGCAGTAGGCTGCTTCATTTCAATATTTATTGGCACAGCAGTTGTCAGCATCACAGTAAAATTAACTTTCAGATACCCATCAAAAATGGCAAAACGGAAGGTGGACACTGAGAACCGGGGGTTTCAAACAAGGTGGGAGTCGGAGTATTTGTTCACGGAGGTAGCTGGAAAACCTGTGTGTCTTCTGTGTGGAGAAAGTGTGGCGGTACTGAAAGAGTATAATCTGAGACGACATTATGAAACGAAACACGCGGACAAAAACAAGAATATGGACATGGAACAAAGGCTACAAAAGGCAGAGGAATTAAAACGAGGCCTCAAATCTCGACAGGCTCTGTTCAAAAAAGCCAAATCACAAGGCCAGGCTGCTGTCAAGGCCAGTTTTATTTTGGCAGAAGAGATCGCTAAATCAGCCCGGCCATTTACGGAGGGGGATTTCATCAAAAACTGCATGATTAAAGTTTGTGACGAAGTTTGCCCAGAAAAAGGCAACTCTTTTTAAATGTGAGTCTGAGCAGAAACACCATTGCCGAGAGAGTAGACCAGTTGTCCATCAATCTAAAAGAGCAGCTTGTGAAAAAGGGAAAAGATTTCATTGCATATTCCTTGGCTGTGGATGAGAGCACCGACATTTCTGACATTGCCCAGTTGTCAATTTTCATCCGCGGAGTGGACTCCAGCCTAAGCGTGACAGAGGAGTTTTTGGCTTTACGTCCTATGCATGGCACAACTACGGGGCATGATTTGTATGAAGAGGTGTCAAGATGTGTAAATGAGATGGAGCTGCCTTGGGAAAAACTCGTGGGTTTGACAACCGACGGAGCACCTGCGATGTGTGGACACAGGAGCGGACTGGTAGAGAAGATACGGGAAAAGATGCAAGAGGAAAACGCGACAGGTCAGCTGACAGCTTATCATTGTATCATACACCAGGAAGCGTTGTGCGGTAAAGCCTTGAAAATGGAGCATGTAATGAGCATCATCACGCGCACAGTTAACTTTATCAGAGCCAAAGGTTTGAATCACCGCCAGTTCAAGGCATTTCTGACGGAGTTAGAAACGGAGCATGGTGATTTGCCTTATCACACAGAGGTGCGATGGCTAAGCCAGGGAAAGGTGCTTCAAAGATGTTTCGAGCTTCGTGAGGAGATTTGTCTGTTCTTGGACAGCAAAGGGAAAGACACAACACAACTCCGAGACTAAATGTTTCTGTGTGAAATGGCTTTTCTGTGTGACATTACGAGTCATCTGAATGCAATGAACTTGCAGCTGCAGGGTCGGGATCGTGTCATCTCTGATATGTACAGTACAGTGAAGGCATTTAAAACCAAACTGACTCTGTGGGAGACGCAGATGCGGAAAGAAAATTTGAGCCACTTTCCCAGCTGCCAGACCATGAAAGAGAAGCTCTCTACCAGTGCGTTCCCGAGCGCACAGTTGGCTGATAAAATAGGTATGCTTGCCGCTGACTTTCGACGCCGATTTGCTGACTTTGAAGCACAAAAAAGCAGGTTGGAACTGCTCGGTAACCCATTTGCTGTTGACGTGGAAAGCTCACCACCAAACCTCCAAATGGAGTTGATTGACCTCCAATGCAATGATGCACTGAGGGCAAAATATGCGGCAGTGGGTGCTGCGGAGTTCGCCCGTTTCCTCCCGACACAATGCCCCAGCTGCGCATCCAGGCTGCTCAAACGTTGTCTATGTTTGGCAGCACATACCTGTGTGAACAACTGTTTTCTTTGATGAACTTGAACAAAACATCACACAGAAGTCGACTTACTGCTGAACACCTCCACTCAATTCTGAGGATTTCCTCAGCTCAGAGCCTTACCCCGAACATTGATGAACTTGTGGAAAAGATGGGACACCACCAAGTATCACCCTCAACCTCAAACAAGTGAACATTACTGTGCAATCACATATTTAGAGTTTTTACTCAGTTCAAGTTTAAAAGTTAAAGTTTAATATTTGTTTTCACTGCATGTTACTTCTCCTTAAACAAAGTGTTGTTTTTGATTAATAGATTTTTGCACTTTATTTTATTGTATTTCAATCCAATTATATTTTAAAAATATTTCAGTTGAGTGGATGATAGAAAATTGCTATTATTGTTTTTTTCTTTGAAGTAAATTTAGCCCACTTTTGCTAAAATAGAAAATATAGGCTACTGATGGTGCCTTGAATACCGGTTTCTTTCATTTAATGTTCATGTTATGGGGATTTTTATATAAAGGAAATTTGTCTTTTGTGTCTGTTGAAAATTAAAGATTACTGACAGAGCCATAAGAAAATATTGCTTTATTTATCTGATCATATTGGAATATATTTGTTAGGTTTTCAGTAGGTTCAATTAGGTTCACTAGACTATATGCGTCATTTAAAAAAATTTCAATGAACATTCGAACAGTCCGGCCCTCGGCTTGTAGCTACATTTTTTATTTGGCCCTCCGTCCATTTGACTTTGACACCCCTGCTCTAGAGTTTAGATACTGTCCTTTACCCTTCCAGTTACTCTAGAGTTAAGATACTGTCCATTACCCTGCCAGTTACTCTAGAGTTTAGATACTGTCCTTTACCCTTCCAGTTACTCTAGAGTTTAGATACTGTCCTTTACCCTTGTCAGTTACTCTAGAGTTTAGATACTGTCCTTTACCCTTCCAGTTACTCTAGAGTTTAGATACTGTCCTTTACCCTTCCAGTTACTCTAGAGTTTAGATACTGTCCTTTACCCTTCCAGTTACTCTAGAGTTTAGATACTGTCCTTTACCCTGGTCAGTTACTCTAGAGTTTAGATACTGTCCATTATCCTTCCAGTTACTCTAGAGTTTAGATACTGTCCTTTACCCTTCCAGTTACTCTAGAGTTTAGATACTGTCCTTTACCCTTCCAGTTACTCTAGAGTTTAGATACTGTCCTTTACCCTTCCAGTTACTCTAGAGTTTAGATACTGTCCTTTACCCTGGTCAGTTACTCTAGAGTTTAGATACTGTCCATTATCCTTCCAGTTACTCTAGAGTTTAGATACTGTCCTTTACCCTGCCAGTTACTCTAGAGTTTAGATACTGTCCTTTACCCTGGTCAGTTACTCTAGAGTTTAGATACTGTCCATTATCCTTCCAGTTACTCTAGAGTTTAGATACTGGCCATTGTCCACTTCCTCACAAGCACCGACTGACTGAGTGGCCAGCCAGTGGATGACGGAGTCCCAACTCACAACTCAAAATGAGATTATTTCCCCAATAACTAAGTGTCCTGTGGCTTTTGAGTTGGGTGCCGTTTTCTGTGTGCTCACTGCTCTGCTGTTCTTTTGCTAATGCACTGAGTGACAGCTAATGCTCTGAGTGACAGAGAAGGTCTGCAATGGGCTGTTTGACAAGCACCTCTGGTCTTATTGAGGTTTTTAACATGGAAACATGCCAACACTCTGGCCCTGAGCTGCCATTCTACACACTGCCTCTGAGGACAGCACTGAAAATTGGTTTGGTATGCCTCATAGGAGGGAGAGGGAGAGAGAAAGACAGAGAGAGGAAAGAGACACATAGTCAGAGATAGGAGAGACAGAGAGGGGAGAGAGAGACAGAGGAGAGAGAGAGAGAGAGAGAGAGAGAGAGAGAGAGAGAGAGAGAGAGAGAGAGAGAGAGAGAGAGAGAGAGAGAGAGAGAGAGAGAGAGAGAGAGAGAGAGAGAGAGAGAGAGAGAGAGAGAGAGAGAGAGAGAGAGAGAGAGAGAGAGAGAGAGAGAGAGAGAGAGAGAGAGAGAGAGAGAGAGAGACAGAGATAGAAGAGACAGAGAGAGGAGAGAGAGAGAGAGAGGAGAGTCAGAGATAGGAGAGACAGAGAGAGGAGAGAGAGACAGAGGGAGAGAGAGAGAGAGAGAGAGAGAGAGAGAGAGAGAGAGAGAGAGAGAGAGAGAGAGAGAGAGAGAGAGAGAGAGAGAGAGAGAGAGAGAGAGAGAGACAGACAGAGAGAAAGAGATAGAGACAGAGAAAGAGAGAGAGACAGAGAAAGAGAGAGAGAGAGACAGACAGAGAGAGAGAGGGAGAGAGAGAGAGAGACAGAGAGGAGATAGAGATAGAGACAGAGACAGAGACAGAGAGAGAGGAAGAGAGAGAGAGAGTATAGAAGCAGACTGTTACTGTAGTTAATATAAACTCAGCAACCAAAGGAACACCCCTTTTCAGGACCCTGTCTTTTAAAGATACATCCAAATAACGTCACAGATCTACATTGTAAAGGGTTTGAACACTGTTTCCCTGCTTGTTCAATGAACCAAAAACAATTCATGAACATGCACCTGTGGAACATTCGTTAAGACACTTACAGACGGAATTAAGGTCACAGTTATGAAAACTTAGGACACTAAAGAGGCCTTTCTACTGACTCTGAAAAACACCAAAAGAAAGATGCCCATGGTCCCTGCTCATCTGTGTGATTGTGCCTTAGGCATGCTGCAAGAATGCATGAGGACAGCAGATGTGGCCAGGGCAATAAATTGCAATGTCCGTACTGTGAGACGCCTAAGACAGCACTACAGGTAGACAGGATGGACAGCTGATCGTCCTCGCAGTGGCAGACCACGTGTAACAACACCTGCACAGGATTGGTACATCTGAACATCACACCTGCGGGACAGGTACAGGATGGCAACAACAACTGCTCAAGTTACACCAGGAACGCACAATCCCTCCATCAGTGCTCAGGCTGTCCGCAATAGGCTGAAAGAGGCTAGACTGAGGGTTTGTAGGCCTGTTGTAAGATAGGTCCTCACCAGACATCACCGGCAACAACGTCGCCTCTGGGCACAAACCCACCGTGGCTGGACCAGACAGGACAGGTAAAAAGTGCTCTTCACTGACGAGTTGCGGTTTTGTCTCACCAGGGGTGATGGTCGGATTCACGTTTATCATCGAAGGAATGAGCGTTACACCGAGGCCTGTACTCTGGGGCGGGATCGATTTGGAGGTGGAGGGTCCGTCATGGTCTGGGGCGGTGTGTCACAGCATCATCGGACTGAGCTTGTTGTCATTTCAGGCAATCTCAACGCTGTGCGTTACAGGGAAGACATCCTCCTCCCTCATGTGGTACCCTTGAGGGACAGAGCATATGTCCCAAAAGGCCCCCTATTCTCTACATAGTGCACTACACTGAGGATCTCTGCCCTGAGGATGTAGCTGCTGTTTCTAGACAGAGTATGTTTCCCAAATGGCACACTGTTCCCTACAAAGTGCACTACTTTTGATCAGATAGTGCACTATGTAGGGAATAGGGTTCCATTGGGTCTAAAGTAGTGCACTATATAGGGAATAGGGTTCCATTTGGTCTAGTGTACTGCACTATGTAGGGAATAGGGTTCCATTTAGTCTAAAGTAGTGCACTATGTAGGGAATAGGGTTCCATTTGGTCTAATGTACTGCACTATGTAGGGATTAGGGTTCCATTTGGTCTAATGTACTGCACTATGTAGGGAATAGGGTTTCATTTGGTCTAATGTCAAATCAAATCAAATCAAATCAAATTTATTTATATAGCCCTTCGTACGTCAGCTGATATCTCAAAGTGCTGTACTGCACTATGTAGGGAATAGGGTTCCATTTAGTCTAAAGTAGTGCACTATGTAGGGAATAGGGTTCCATTTGGTCTAATGTACTGCACTATGTAGGGAATAGGGTTCCATTTAGTCTAAAGTAGTGCACTATGTAGGGAATAGGGTTCCATTTGGTCTAATGTAGTGCACTATGTAGGGAATAGGGTTCCATTTAGTCTAAAGTAGTGCTAGCATTCCGCTACACTCGCATTAACATCTGCTAACCATGTGTTGTCATGTTTTGTCATTTATTATCTTGTCTTGTCCCTGTGCTTCCCATTCTATTCGTTTCCCTCTGCTGGTCTTATTAGGTTCTTTCCCTCTTTCTATCTCTCTCTCTCCCCTCCCTCTCTCACTCTCTCGCTCTCTCTTCTCTCTATCGTTCCGCTCCTGCTCCCAGCTGTTCCTATTCCCTAATCATCATTTAGTCTTCCCACACCTGTTCCCGATCCTTTTCCCTGATTAGAGTCCCTATTTCACTCCTTGTTTCCCGTACCTGCCCTGTCGGATCCTCATTTATAATTCACCGTGCTGTGTCAATGTTTTGCCCTGTCGTGTCGTGTTTCCCTCAGATGCTGCGTGGTGAGCAGGTGTCTGAGTCTGCTAGGTTCAAGTGCCTTCCCGAGGCAACCTGCAGTTCTCGATCAAGTCTCCAGTCTGTTCTTGTCTTTACGTGTAGTATTATGCTTTTTGTTTTGTAAAGTTTATTCTGGATTAAATACTCTGTTTTCGCCAAGTCGCTTTTGGGTCCTCATTCACCTGCATGACAGAAGGATCCGACCGAGGAATGGACCCAGCGACTACAGACGCCGTAACACTGCCGTCGAGATCCAAGGAGCCATGCTCGGCAGACACGAGCAGGAATTGTCTGCTGCTCGCCATGCCGTGGAGAACCTGGCCGCTCAGGTTTCCGACCTCTCTGGACAGTTCCAGAGTCTTCGTCTCGTGCCAACTGTTACTCCTGGCCTGCCGAGCCTCCAGAACCTAGGGTTAATAACCCACCTTGCTACTCCGGGCAGCCCACTGAGTGCCGCTCCTTTCTCACCCAGTGTGAGATTGTGTTCTCTCTCCAACCCAACACATACTCTAGAGAGAGAGCTCGGGTTGCTTACGTCATTTCACTCCTTACTGGCCGGGCCCGAGAGTGGGGCACAGCTATCTGGGAGGCAAGGGCTGATTGTTCTAACAATTACCAGAACTTTAAAGAGGAGATGATTCGGGTTTTTGACCGTTCAGTTTTTGGTGGGGAGGCTTCTAGGGTCCTGGCTTCCCTATGCCAAGGTGATCGATCCATAACGGATTACTCTATAGAGTTTCGTACTCTTGCTGCCTCTAGTGACTGAACGAGCCGGCGCTGCTCGCTCGTTTTCTGGAGGGACTCCACACAGTGGTCAAAGATGAGATTCTCTCTCGGGAGGTTCCTTCCTGTGTGGACTCTTTGATTGCTCTCGCCATCCGCATAGAACGACGGGTAGATCTTCGTCACCAGGCTCGTGGAAGAGAGTTCGCATCAACGGTGTTTCCTGCTCCGCATCGCAACCATCTCCCTCCTCTGGCTCTGAGACTGAGCCCATGCAGCTGGGAGGGATTCGCATCTCGACTAAGGAGAGGGAACGGAGGATCACCAACCGCCTGTGCCTCTATTGCGGATTTGATGGACATTTTGTTAATTCATGTCCAGTAAGAGGCCAGAGCCCATCAGTAAGCGGAGGGCTACTGGTGAGCGCTACTACTCAGGTCTCTTCATCTAGATCTTGTACTACTATGTCGGTCCATCTACGCTGGACCGGTTTGGGTGCTACATGCAGTGCCTTGATTGACTCTGGGGCTGAGGGTTGTTTCATGGACGAAGCATGGGTTCGGAAACATAACATTCCTTTCAGACAGTTAGACAAGCCTACGCCCATGTTTGCCTTAGATGGTAGTCATCTTCCCAGTATCAAATTTGAGACACTACCTTTAACTCTCACAGTATCTGGTAACCACAGTGAGACTATTTCTTTTTTGATTTTTCATTCACCTTTCACACCTGTTGTTTTGGGTCATCCCTGGCTAGTATGTCATAATCCTTCTATTAATTGGTCTTGTAATTCTATCCTATCCTGGAACGTATCTTGTCATGTGAAGTGCTTAATGTCTGCCATCCCTCCCATTTCTTCTGTTCCCACTTCTCAGGAGGAACCTGGCGATTTGACAGGAGTGCCGGAGGAATATCATGATCTGCGCACGGTCTTCAGTCGGTCCCGAGCCAACTCCCTTCCTCCTCACCGGTCGTATGATTGTAGTATTGATCTCCTTCCGGGGACCACTCCTCCTCGGGGTAGACTATACTCTCTGTCGGCTCCCGAACGTAAGGCTCGAGGATTATTTATCTGTGTCTCTTGACGCCGGTACCATAGTGCCTTCTTCCCTCCGGCCGGGCGGGGTTCTTTTGTTAAGAAGAAGGACGGTACTCTGCGCCCTGCGTGGATTATCGAGGGCTGAATGACATAACGGTTAAGAATCGTTATCCGCTTCCCCTTATGTCATCAGCCTTCGAGATTCTGCAGGAGCCAGGTGCTTTACTGTTGGACCTTCGTAACGCTTACCATCTCGTGCGCATCAGAGAGGGGACGAGTGGAAAACGGCTTAACACTCCGTTAGGGCATTTTGAGTACCGGGTTCTGCCGTTTGGTCTCGCCAATGCGCCAGCTGTTTTTCAGGCATTAGTTAATGATGTTCTGAGAGACATGCTGAACATCTTTGTTTTTGTCTATCTTGACGATATCCTGATTTTTTCACCGTCACTCGAGATTCATGTTCAGCACGTTCGACGTGTTCTACAGCGCCTTTTAGAGAATTGTCTCTACGTAAAGGCTGAGAAGTGTTCTTTTCATGTCTCCTCCGTTACTTTTCTCGGTTCCGTTATTTCCGCTGAAGGCATTTAGATGGATTCCGCT
>NW_025748765.1:0-31096 GCF_021184085.1 Oncorhynchus gorbuscha
TATTGAAATGATGGTTTGACCCATGTTATGAGGCTATACAGGACTCACCATCCAGGATATTGAAATGATGGTTTTGACCCATGTTATGACTCAGGACTCACCATCCAGGATATTGAAATGATGGTTTGACCCATGTTATGAGGCTATACAGGACTGACCATCCAGGATATTGAAATGATGGTTTGACCCATGTTATGAGGCTATACAGGACTGACCATCCAGGATATTGAAATGATGGTTTGACCCATGTTATGAGGCTATACAGGACTGACCATCCAGGATATTGAAATGATGGTTTGACCCATGTTATGAGGCTCTACAGCGTGTGTTTACATTCACTTTGTTTACAAACATTGGAGTCAAACCAGCTTCTATTTTGGGTTCTGATGGGGTATGACAGTTGAACTAAGCTCATTATATTTTTTTACCTGTTATATGGGTAAACATCAAGTCCAAAAATGTCTGTAGCAACTAAGGATCCTAACTTTAATGTCTACACACAAAAAGGATGAAACATTTTGAATTGATGAATCTTAACTGCTTACCCTTTCGTTAAACAACGGGTCAAACTAAATAGCCTGTCATATGACCTATGGCCTACGCTGTCTATCAGCAGGATACATCCACCATCTTCAGAGCATCATTAAACCATTCTGAGGTGACAGGTAACCTAGTGGTTAAGAACGTGGGACCAACTAAAAGGTTGCGGGTTTGAATCCCCGAACAGACTTAAATCTAGCAAGGCACTTAACCATAATTACTCATGTAAGTTACTCTGTATAAGTTACTGTTCTCTGGGTCCTAGTTAACCTGCTGTCCTCTGGGTCCTAGTTAACCTGCTGTTCTCTGGGTCCTAGTTAACCTGCTGTCCTCTGGGTCCTAGTTAACCTGCTGTTCTCTGGGTCCTAGTTAACCTGCTGTTCTCTGGGTCCTAGTTAACCTGCTGTTCTCTGGGTCCTAGTTAACCTGCTGTTCTCTGGGTCCTAGTTAACCTGCTGTTCAGTTACTGTTCTCTGGGTCCTAATTACCCAGTCTATGAAGTCTGTCTGAAGAGGACTGTGATATTTATACAGTCTAGGAAGTCTGTCTGAGAGGACTGTTAAAGTCTATCTGAAGACGACTGTTAGACTTCATAGACTGTATAAATATATTTGAAGAGGACTGTTAAAGTCTGTCTGAGAGGACTGTTAAAGTCTGTCTGAGAGGACCGTTAAAGTCTGTCTGAAGAGGACCGTTAAAGTTTGTCTGAGAGGACTGTTAAAGTCTGTCTGAGAGGACTGTTAAAGTCTGTCTGAGAGGACTGTTAAAGTCTGTCTGAGAGGACTGTTAAAGTCTGTCTGAGAGGATCGTTAAAGTCTGTCTGAGAGGACTGTTAAAGTCTGTCTGAAGAGGACTGTTAAAGTCTGTCTGAGAGGACCGTTAAAGTCTGTCTGAGAGGACTGTTAAAGTCTGTCTGAAGAGGACTGTTAAAGTCTGTCTGAGAGGACTGTTAAAGTCTGTCTGAGAGGACTGTTAAAGTCTGTCTGAAGAGGACCGTTAAAGTCTGTCTGAAGAGGACTGTTAAAGTCTGTCTGAAGAGGACTGTTAAAGTCTGTCTGAGAGGACCGTTAAAGTCTGTCTGAGAGGACCGTTAGTCTGTCTGAAGAGGACTGTTAAAGTCTGTCTGAGAGGACCGTTAAAGTCTGTCTGAGAGGATCGTTAAAGTCTGTCTGAAGAGCACTGTTAAAGTCTGTCTGAGAGGACCGTTAAAGTCTGTCTGAGAGGACCGTTAAAGTCTGTCTGAGAGGACCGTTAAAGTCTGTCTGAAGAGGACTGTTAAAGTCTGTCTGAAGAGGACTGTTAAAGTCTGTCTGAGAGGACTGTTAAAGTCTGTCTGAAGAGCACTGTTAAAGTCTGTCTGAGAGGACCGTTAAAGTCCGTCTGAGAGGACTGTTAAAGTCTGTCTGAAGAGGACTGTTAAAGTCTGTCTGAGAGGACTGTTAAAGTCTGTCTGAAGAGCACTGTTAAAGTCTGTCTGAGAGGACTGTTAAAGTCTGTCTGAGAGGACTGTTAAAGTCTGTCTGAAGAGGACTGTTAAAGTCTGTCTGAGAGGACCGTTAAAGTCTGTCTGAGAGGACCGTTAAAGTCTGTCTGAGAGGACCGTTAAAGTCTGTCTGAGAGGACTGTTAAAGTCTGTCTGAGAGGACTGTTAAAGTCTGTCTGAGAGGACCGTTAAAGTCTGTCTGAAGAGGACCATTAGATTCATACAGTCTGTAATATCTCTGCTGACTGTGAGGCCTGCCTTGTTCTTCAGAGAGATGAATATTCCAGTGACCTGAGTGTTCTACAAGAGCCTCCCTGTTCCAACACAATGGAGTGGAGAGAGAGGAGCGGTCCTAGTGGAACTCAGTGGGTGTCCTGCCCCCCACGCTCCCGTACAACACATGGGGATTGAGACAGAACTCATTGAAAAAGAAAGATGCAGTCAGCCCGTTCATGATGTACAGGGAGGCTTGGGCGGCAGTGCTGTCATTGTTCTCCGTCTGACCAGAGGTGCTGTATCTGTGGCTGTATCTGGGCCCTAACTGGGCCAAAACTGGGCAGTATCTGGGCCGTAACTGGGCCCTATCTGGGCCTTAACTGGGCCGTAACTGGGCCGTAACTGGGCCTTAACTGGGCCTTAACTGGGCCTTAACTGGGCCCTATCTGGGCCCTAACTGGGCCCTAACTGGGCCGTAACTGGCCCTTCCAGACCAAACTCTTTCCTCTCTCCTCATAATGGACATCAAACTTGGCAAGCTGCAAGGTCTGAATTGGCTATATTGTAGATATTAGGGAAAACAAAAATGTAAGGTTAGGCATTAAGGTTAGCTACAGTCTGTTCCTGATGTGACTACAGCCTGTTCCTGATGTGACTACAGTCTGTTCCTGATTCCTCTGATGTGACTACAGTCTGTTCCTGATGTGACTACAGTCTGTTCCTGATGTGACTACAGTCTGTTCCTGATTCCTCTGATGTGACTACAGTCTGTTCCTGATGTGACTACAGTCTGTTCCTGATGTGACTACAGTCTGTTCCTGATTCCTCTGATGTGACTACAGTCTGTTCCTGATGTGGCTACAGTCTGTTCCTGATTCCTCTGATGTGACTACAGTCTGTTCCTGATGTGACTACAGTCTGTTCCTGATTCCTCTGATGTGACGACAGTCTGTTCCTGATGTGACTACAGTCTGTTCCTGATGTGACTACAGTCTGTTCCTGATTCCTCTGATGTGACGACAGTCTGTTCCTGATTCCTCTGATGTGACTACAGTCTGTTCCTGATTCCTCTGATGTGACTACAGTCTGTTCCTGATGTGACTACAGTCTGTTCCTGATGTGACTACAGTCTGTTCCTGATTCCTCTGATGTGACTACAGTCTGTTCCTGATTCCTCTGATGTGACTACAGTCTGTTCCTGATGTGACTACAGTCTGTTCCTGATTCCTCTGATGTGACTACAGTCTGTTCCTGATGTGGCTACAGTCTGTTCCTGATTCCTCTGATGTGACTACAGTCTGTTCCTGATTCCTCTGATGTGACTACAGTCTGTTCCTGTTGTGACTACAGTCTGTTCCTGATTCCTCTGACATGACTACAGTCTGTTCCTGGTTCCTCTGATGTGACTACAGTCTGTTCCTGATTCCTCTGATGTGACTACAGTCTGTTCCTGATTCCTCTGATGTGACTACAGTCTGTTCCTGATGTGACTACAGTCTGTTCCTGATTCCTCTGATGTGACTACAGTCTGTTCCCGATGTGACGACAGTCTGTTCCTGATCCCTCTGATGTGACTACAGTCTGTTCCTGATGTAACTACAGTCTGTTCCTGATTCCTCTGATGTGACTACAGTCTGTTCCTGATTCCTCTGACATGACTACAGTCTGTTCCTGATTCCTCTGATGTGACTACAGTCTGTTCCTGATTCCTCTGATGTGACGACAGTCTGTTCCTGATGTGACTACAGTCTGTTCCTGATTCCTCTGATGTGGCTACAGTCTGTTCCTGATGTGACTACAGTCTGTTCCTGATTCCTCTGATGTGACTACAGTCTGTTCCTGATGTGACTACAGTCTGTTCCTGATTCCTCTGATGTGACTACAGTCTGTTTTAATTGTCAGCCAGTCAGGAAGTGAAAAATACTCTGTTTAGGTGTTGGTTGTCTACTGTTGTGTTTGATATCATGGTGGATCAACACCCACTCAGGTATTCGGTGTGTAGCTGTGCTTCTATCCCAAGCTGCCAGGCCTTCCTCTTCGTCCTCCTCACACCTCCAGAATGTCAGTGCTCCTTTATCCCGGCTGTCTGTCTGTCAGGAAGTGTCAGGAAGTCTGTCCCCAGCTGTCAGAACTGTGAGGATGGTGGAATACAGTGGAATGTGAGTGTAGGAGGAAGGCCTGTGTCTTTTACCTGCATGAAGGCTAAAAGGCTGAAAGGTTGTGATGAGCCAGCTCCTCTCCCAGGCTCTGTCCCTCTAGGAGGCCGTCAGGACAGGGATCTACTGCCCACACACCTCCAGGCCCTCTCTGCCCCTCTTCAACACAACTCATTGTTCCCTCTCTTCTTCTCCATTCTGCAGGCTAAAGCATTTTCCGTCCTAGCAGAACAGAGCAGGTTCCTGTGTGTGTGTGTGTGTGTGTGGGGGAAGCCCACACAGCCTCCCCCACACAGCCAGCCCTCTAAAGGCAGAAAGAGAGGGAGCTCTGGGCATCCCTGGGGACTAATGTGCTGAACAAGTATGTCTCTCTTATAACTACACATGTTAAGCAATCAGACGGCTCCTTCCACCCAGTGCTGTCCAGTGTCCCATCCACTCTCAGTCTACACAGCTTTCCCCTGGTGTCCCATCCACTCTCAGTCTACACAGCTTTCCCATCCACTCTCAGTTTACACAGCTTTCCCATCCACTCTGTTTACACAGCTTTCCCCCTGGTGTCCCATCTACTCTCAGTTTACACAGCTTTCCCCCTGGTGTCCCATCCACTCTCAGTTTACACAGCTTTCCCATCCACTCTCAGTCTACACAGCTTTCCCATCCACTCTCAGTTTACACAGCTTTCCCATCCACTCTCAGTTTACACAGCTTTCCCCCTGGTGTCCCATCCACTCTCAGTTTACACAGCTTTCCCATCCACTCTCAGTTTACACAGCTTTCCCATCCACTCTCAGTCTACACAGCTTTCCCCCTGGTGTCCCATCCACTCACAGTCTACACAGCTTTCCCCCTGGTGTCCCATCCACTCTCAGTTTACACAGCTTTCCCCCTGGTGTCCCATCCACTCTCAGTTTATACAGCTTTCCCATCCACTCACAGTCTACACAGCTTTCCCCCTGGTGTCCCATCCACTCACAGTTTACACAGCTTCCCCCCTGGTGTCCCATCCACTCACAGTCTACACAGCTTTCCCCCTGGTGTCCCATCCACTCTCAGTTTACACAGCTTTCCCCCTGGTGTCCCATCCACTCTCAGTTTACACAGCTTTCCCTCTGGTGTCCCATCTACTCTCAGTTTACACAGCTTTCCCATCCACTCACAGTTTACACAGCTTTCCCCCTGGTGTCCCATCCACTCTCAGTTTACACAGCTTTCCCTCTGGTGTCCCATCCACTCTCAGTTTACACAGCTTTCCCCCTGGTGTCCCATCCACTCTCAGTTTACACAGCTTTCCCCCTGGTGTCCCATCCACTCTCAGTCTACACAGCTTTCCCTCTGGTGTCCCATCTACTCTCAGTTTACACAGCTTTCCCCCTGGTGTCCCATCCACTCTCAGTTTACACAGCTTTCCCATCCACTCTCAGTTTACACAGCTTTCCCCCTGGTGTCCCATCCACTCTCAGTTTACACAGCTTTCCCATCCACTCACAGTTTACACAGCTTTCCCCCTGAGAAAAGAGGCTAGTAGACAATGAGCCAAACTAGCCTGACACGGCAGTGACATTTTGCCTTTCAACATTGCATGCCACAGATTTAGGACGTAAATATTGTTGGCCCGAGGTCAGATGTCATGGTGGAGCAGCATCACCACACCAAACTCCTGAGGTCAGATGTCATGGTGGAGCAGCATCACCACACCAAACTCCTGAGGTCAGATGTCATGGTGGAGCAGCATCTCCACACCAAACTCCCGAGGTCAGATGTCATGGTGGAGCAGCATCTCCACACCAAACTCCCGAGGTCAGATGTCACGGTGGAGCAGCATCTCCACACCAAACTCCTGAGGTCAGGTGTCACGGTGGAGCAGCATCTCCACACCAAACTCCTGAGGCCAGATGTCATGGTGGAGCAGCATCTCCACACCAAACTCCTGAGGCCAGATGTCATGGTGGAGCAGCATCTCCACACCAAACTCCTGAGGCCAGATGTCATGGTGGAGCAGCATCTCCACACCAAACTCCTGAGGTCAGATGTCATGGTGGAGCAGCATCTCCACACCAAACTCCCGAGGTCAGGTGTCACGGTGGAGCAGCATCTCCACACCAAACTCCCGAGGTCAGATGTCATGGTGGAGCAGCATCACCACACCAAACTCCCGAGGTCAGATGTCATGGTGGAGCAGCATCTCCACACCAAACTCCTGAGGTCAGGTGTCATGGTGGAGCAGCATCTCCACACCAAACTCCTGAGGTCAGATGTCATGGTGGAGCAGCATCTCCACACCAAACTCCTGAGGTCAGGTGTCATGGTGGAGCAGCATCTCCACACCAAACTCCTGAGGTCAGGTGTCACGGTGGAGCAGCAGCACTAGTTCTTTGTGACAGACAGACAGATGTTGGTGGACAGATACTAATGATAGATGTGAACTCACAGGCCGAAAGTTTCCTCAACTTAAAACAACAGTTTGAAACAGCAGAGACCTCCACAAACACTCAATGTCAAAATGTCTCTTCGTAACAACAAGAGTATTGTTTGGCCAGGTTGAAGTCAGAGGGTTGAGTTGACTTGACACAAGCCTCCACCACATCTGTCCCCATCTTTATGAATGTCACGTGGCTTTCCTTCTCTACTAATGAGGAAGAAATTGATCTTCAGATAAAACTAGAATTGATAAAACAATCAAATGCAGAGACGGCTCTTTATTTAAATCATTGAATGAACTAAGGCTAAATGCTATAAACATTGAATCTCATATGATACTGTCTAAATGGCCTCTGACGGTACGATGCCAGCTGAGAGAGCTGTTTACCAAGCAGAGGTGGTATTGCTGCCATTACTCTACCCAGAGGTAATGGGGACGGATGTAAAGAAATATGAATAATTAGATATTGTTCTGGATCTTTCCTCAGTCGTTTTAATAAACAGAGAGCAGGGTTATCTTGTGTGTCTAGCTAGAGGTTCTGAGTCTCGTCTGTATCAGTTATAACTCTGGGTGGAAGTTTCTGGGTGGAAGTTGATATTATTTATTATTATTAGTTATAACATATCTATCGAGACGTCGCTGCCTTGATAGACAATTATTTTTCCACTGCTTAGTTTTATCATGAAATGGATTGACATTTCAGGTGTCCACTATTCCACTGTGTTCATCTGGTTTCTCTTCCAGTTCCATGTTGTGACTTTTCATATACTGTCTGTTATTGGTGTCCTTAGTGTTAACGTGGACTAACACCACATACCCTGTCTGTCCTTAGTGTTAACGTGGACTAACACCACATACCCTGTCTGTCCTTAGTGTTAGCGTGGACTCACACCACATACCCTGTCTGTCCTTAGTGTTAACGTGGACTCACACCACATACCCTGTCTGTCCTTAGTGTTACCACGTGGACTCACACCACATACCCTGTCTGTCCTTAGTGTTACCACGTGGACTCACACCACATACCCTGTCTGTCCTTAGTGTTAACGTGGACTCACACCACATACCCTGTCTGTCCTTAGTGTTACCACGTGGACTCACACCACATACCCTGTCTGTCCTTAGTGTTACCACGTGGACTCGCACCACATACCCTGTCTGTCCTTAGTGTTACCACGTGGACTCACACCACATACCCTGTCTGTCCTTAGTGTTACCACGTGGACTCACACCACATACCCTGTCTGTCCTTAGTGTTACCACGTGGACTCACACCACATACCCTGTCTGTCCTTAGTGTTAACGTGGACTCACACCACATACCCTGTCTGTCCTTAGTGTTAACATGGACTCACACCACATACCCTGTCTGTCCTTAGTGTTACCACGTGGACTCACACCACATACCCTGTCTGTCCTTAGTGTTACCACGTGGACTCACACCACATACCCTGTCTGTCCTTAGTGTTAGCACGTGGACTCACACCACAGTGTGTTAACACGTGGGGTCTTAACGTGGCAGAACAGAGGGTCTTAACGTAGTAGAACAGAGGGTCTTAACGTGGCAGAACAGAAGGTCTTAACGTGGGGGTCTTAACATGGCCGAACAGAGGGTCTTAACGTGGTAGAACAGAGGGTCTTAACGTGGCAGAACAGAAGGTCTTAACGTGGGGGTCTTAACATGGCAGAACAGAGGGTCTTAACGTGGTAGAACAGAGGGTCTTAACGTGGTAGAACAGAGGGTCTTAACGTGGCAGAACAGAGGGTCTTAACGTGGCAGAACAGAAGGTCTTAACGTGGCAGAACAGAGGGTCTTAACGTAGTAGAACAGAGGGTCTTAACGTGGTAGAACAGAGGGTCTTAACGTGGCAGAACAGAAGGTCTTAACGTGGCAGAACAGAAGGTCTTAACGTGGGGGTCTTAACATGGCAGAACAGAGGGTCTTAACGTGGTAGAACAGAAGGTCTTAACGTGGCAGAACAGAGGGTCTTAACGTGGCAGAACAGAAGGTCTTAACGTGGCAGAACAGAGGGTCTTAACGTAGTAGAACAGAGGGTCTTAACGTGGCAGAACAGAAGGTCTTAACGTGGGGGTCTTAACATGGCAGAACAGAGGGTCTTAACGTGGTAGAACAGAGGGTCTTAACGTGGCAGAACAGAAGGTCTTAACGTGGCAGAACAGAAGGTCTTAACGTGGTAGAACAGAGGGTCTTAATGTGGGGGTCTTAACATGGTAGAACAGAGGGTCTTAACGTGGTAGAACAGAGGGTCTTAACGTGGCAGAACAGAGGGTCTTAATGTGGCAGAACAGAAGGTCTTAACGTGGTAGAACAGAGGGTCTTAATGTGGGGTCTTAACATGGTAGAACAGAGGGTCTTAACGTGGTAGAACAGAGGGTCTTAACGTGGCAGAACAGAGGGTCTTAATGTGGGGGTCTTACCGTGGTAGAACAGAGGGTCTTAACGTGGTAGAACAGAAGGTCTTAACATGGCAGAACAGAGGGTCTTAACGTGGTAGAACAGAGGGTCTTAACGTGGCAGAACAGAAGGTCTTAACGTGGCAGAACAGAAGGTCTTAACGTGGTAGAACAGAGGGTCTTAACGTGGCAGAACAGAGAGTCTTAACGTGGCAGAACAGAGGGTCTTAATGTGGTAGAACAGAAGGTCTTAACGTGGACAGAGCCGGCTTCCCAAATGGCACCCTATTCCCTATATAGTGCACTACTTTATACTACAGCCCTGTTCCCTATATAGTGCACTACTTTATACTACAGCCCTATTCCCTATATAGTGCACTACTTTATACTACAGCCCTGTTCCCTATATAGTGCACTACTTTATACTACAGCCCTATTCCCTATATAGTGCACTACTTTATACTACAGCCCTGTTCCCTATATAGTGCACTACTTTATACTACAGCCCTGTTCCCTATATAGTGCACTACTTTATACTACAGCCCTGTTACCTATATAGTGCACTACTTTATACTACAGCCCTATTCCCTATATAGTGCACTACTTTATACTACAGCCCTGTTCCCTATATAGTGCACTACTTTATACTACAGCCCTGTTCCCTATATAGTGCACTACTTTATACTACAGCCCTGTTACCTATATAGTGCACTACTTTATACTACAGCCCTATTCCCTATATAGTGCACTACTTTATACTACAGCCCTGTTCCCTATATAGTGCACTACTTTATACTACAGCCCTATTCCCTATTTAGTGCACTACTTTATACTACAGCCCTATTCCCTATATAGTGCACTACTTTATACTACAGCCCTGTTCCCTATATAGTGCACTACTTTATACTACAGCCCTGTTCCCTATATAGTGCACTACTTTATACTACAGCCCTGTTCCCTATATAGTGCACTACTTTTGACCAGGGGGGAATAGGGCACCATTTGGGACACAACCAGCGTAACAAAGACAGTAGCCAAACTCCCACTGTGAGTGAGTGATCTGGCAGTCTACCGCTGTGCGTGAATCCCCACCCTACCCCCCCCTCCATAGTGCACAGTGGAAAGTAGTACACTACGTAGGTAGTAGGGAGCCATTTGAGGTGTAAACCCGTGAGTGGAAGTATTCTGACTTCCTACCGTAAGACCTTCCTACGCGGGCTGATCTGACAAGCTTCAATACGAACACTGACAAAGAAATGTATTTCCTGCCTTTCATCCTCTGTGTGATTAGACCGCGGGGAGAGCTACTGTACCACCGTTGATCTGTGTGATTGTCTGGAAGCTGAAAACATTTGAGTGGGTTGTACCATAAGTCTACTGTTTCTCTTTGGTTATGCTGTTGTTCCCCCATTAAAATCATTTTTTATAGGATTTCTGTGAGATTATAGCATTACTGTACAGATATTTAAATAAATGTAATAAAACAAATATTTATGTAATAATAATATACATTTGAACAATAGTAATGATGATTCATAGTTTTTGTCTTAATAGTTTAAGTAAACGTACCTAGTGAATTAGATTAATACATGTTGACTGTGTTATCAAACCGTAACAGCTGGTAGAACAGAGGGTCTTAACATGGGGTCTTAACGTGGTAGAACAGAGGGTCTTAACGTGGCAGAACAGAGGGTCTAAACGTGGGGGTCTTAATGTGGTAGAACAGAAGGTCTAAACGTGGGGGTCTTAATGTGGTAGAACAGAAGGTCTTAACGTGGGGTCTTAACGTGGCAGAACAGAAGGTCTAAACGTGGGGGTCTTAATGTGGTAGAACAGAAGGTCTTAACATGGGTGTCTTAACGTGGGGTCTTGACATGGTAGAACAGAGGGTCTTAACGTGGCAGAAGAGAGGGTCTTAACGTGGGTTCTTAACGTGGTAGAACAGAAGGTCTTAACATGGGGTCTTAACGTGGCAGAACAGAAGGTCTTAACGTGGGGGTCTTAATGTGGTAGAACAGAAGGTCTTAACGTGGGTGTCTTAACGTGGGGTCTTGACATGGTAGAACAGAGGGTCTTAACGTGGCAGAACAGAGGGTCTTAACGTGGGGTCTTAACGTGGCAGAACGGAGGGTCTTAACATGGGGTCTTAACGTGGCAGAACGTTAAGACTAAGTGAATTAGATGAATACATGTTGACTGTGTTATCAAACCGTAACAGCTGGTAGAACAGAAGGTCTTAACGTGGGGTCTTAACGTGGCAGAACGGAGGGTCTTAACATGGGGTCTTAACGTGGCAGAACGGAGGGTCTTAACGTGGGGTCTTAACGTGGCAGAACGGAGGGTCTTAACGTGGGGTCTTGACATGGTAGAACAGAGGGTCTTAACGTGGCAGAACAGAAGGTCTTAACGTGGGGTCTTGACATGGTAGAACAGAGGGTCTTAACGTGGCAGAACAGAAGGTCTTAACGTGGGGGTCTTAATGTGGTAGAACAGAAGGTCTTAACGTGGGTGTCTTAACGTGGGGTCTTGACATGGTAGAACAGAGGGTCTTAACGTGGCATTACAGAGGGTCTTAACGTGGGGTCTTAACGTGGTAGAACAGAAGGTCTTAACATTACATTTACATTTACATTTAAGTCATTTAGCAGACGCTCTTATCCAGAGCGACTTACAAATTGGTGCATTCACCTTATGACATCCAGTGGGACAGTCACTTTACAATAGTGCATCTAAAACTTAGGGGGGGTGGGGTGAGAGGGATTACTTAACCTATCCTAGGTATTCCTTAAAGAGGTGGGGTTTCAGGTGTCTCCGGAAGGTGGTGATTGACTCCGCTGTCCTGGCGTCGTGAGGGAGTTTGTTCCACCATTGGGGGGCCAGGGCAGCGAACAGTTTTGACTGGGCTGAGCGGGAGCTGTACTTCCTCAGTGGTAGGGAGGCGAGCAGGCCAGAGGTGGATGAACGCAGTGCCCTTGTTTGGGTGTAGGGCCTGATCAGAGCCTGGAGGTACTGAGGTGCCGTTCCCCTCACAGCTCCGTAGGCAAGCACCATGGTCTTGTAGCGGATGCGAGCTTCAACTGGAAGCCAGTGGAGAGAACGGAGAACAGAAGGTCTTAACATGGCAGAACAGAGGGTCTTAACGTGGTAGAACAGAGGGTCTTAACGTGGCAGAACAGAAGGTCTTAACGTGGCAGAACAGAAGGTCTTAACGTGGTAGAACAGAGGGTCTTAACGTGGCAGAACAGAGAGTCTTAACGTGGCAGAACAGAGGGTCTTAATGTGGTAGAACAGAAGGTCTTAACGTGGACAGAGCCGGCTTCCCAAATGGCACCCTATTCCCTATATAGTGCACTACTTTATACTACAGCCCTGTTCCCTATATAGTGCACTACTTTATACTACAGCCCTATTCCCTATATAGTGCACTACTTTATACTACAGCCCTGTTCCCTATATAGTGCACTACTTTATACTACAGCCCTATTCCCTATATAGTGCACTACTTTATACTACAGCCCTGTTCCCTATATAGTGCACTACTTTATACTACAGCCCTGTTCCCTATATAGTGCACTACTTTATACTACAGCCCTGTTACCTATATAGTGCACTACTTTATACTACAGCCCTATTCCCTATATAGTGCACTACTTTATACTACAGCCCTGTTCCCTATATAGTGACGTGAGAGAACTTGGGAAGGTTGAACACCAGACGGGCTGCGGCGTTCTGGATGAGTTGAAGGGGTTTAATGGCACAGGCAGGAGCCCAGCCAACAGCGAGTTGCAGTAATCCAGACGGGAGATGACAAGTGCCTGGATTAGGACCTGCGCCGCTTCCTGTGTGAGGCAGGGTCGTACTGTGCGGATGTTGTAGAGCATGAACCTACAGGAACGGGCCACCGCCTTGATGTTAGTTGAGAACGACAGGGTGTTGTCCAGGATCACGCCAAGGTTCTTGGCGCTCTGGGAGGAGGACACAATGGAGTTGTCGACCGTGATGGCGAGATCATGGAACGGGCAGTCCTTCCCGGGAGGAAGAGCAGCTCCGTCTTGCCGAGGTTCAGCTTGAGGTGGTGATCCGTCATCCACACTGATATGTCTGCCAGACATGCAGAGATGCGATTCGCCACCTGGTCATCAGAAGGGGGAAAGGAGAAGATTAATTGTGTGTCGTCTGCATAGCAATGATAAGAGAGACCATGTGAGGTTATGACAGAGCCAAGTGACTTGGTGTATAGCGAGAATAGGAGAGGGCCAAGAACAGAGCCCTGGGGACACCAGTGGTGAGAGCGCGTGGTGAGGAGACAGATTCTCGCCACGCCACCTGGTAGGAGCGACCTGTCAGGTAGGACGCAATCCAAGCGTGGGCCGCGCCGGAGATGCCCAACTCGGAGAGGGTGGAGAGGAGGATCTGATGGTTCACAGTATCGAAGGCAGCCGATAGATCTAGAAGGATGAGAGCAGAGGAGAGAGAGTTAGCTTTAGCAGTGCGGAGCGCCTCCGTGATACAGAGGAGAGCAGTCTCAGTTGAATGACTAGTCTTGAAACCTGACTGATTTGGATCAAGAAGGTCATTCAGAGAGAGATAGCGGGAGAGCTGGCCAAGGACGGCACGTTCAAGAGTTTTGGAGAGAAAAGAAAGAAGGGATACTGGTCTGTAATTGTTGACATCGGAGGGATCGAGTGTAGGTTTTTTCAGAAGGGGTGCAACTCTCGCTCTCTTGAAGACGGAAGGGACGTAGCCAACGGTCAGGGATGAGTTGATGAGCGAGGTGAGGTAAGGGAGAAGGTCTCCGGAAATGGTCTGGAGAAGAGAGGAGGGGATAGGGTCAAGCGGGCAGGTTGTTGGGCGGCCGGCCGTCACAAGACGCGAGATTTCATCTGGAGAGAGAGGGGAGAAAGAGGTCAGAGCACAGGGTAGGGCAGTGTGAGCAGAACCAGCGGTGTCGTTTGACTTAGCAAACGAGGATCGGATGTCGTCGACCTTCTTTTCAAAATGGTTGACGAAGTCATCTGCAGAGAGGGAGGAGGGGGGGGGGGGCGGAGGATTCAGGAGGGAGGAGAAGGTGGCAAAGAGCTTCCTAGGGTTAGAGGCAGATGCTTGGAATTTAGCGTGGTAGAAAGTGGCTTTAGCAGCAGAGACAGAGGAGGAAAATGTAGAGAGGAGAGAGTGAAAGGATGCCAGGTCCGCAGGGAGGCGAGTTTTCCTCCATTTCCGCTCGGCTGCCCGGAGCCCTGTTCTGTGAGCTCGCAATGAGTCATCGAGCCACGGAGCGGGAGGGGAGGACCGAGCCGGCCTGGAGGATAGGGGACATAGAGAGTCAAGGGATGCAGAGAGGGAGGAGAGGAGGGTTGAGGAGGCAGAATCAGGAGATAGGTGGGAGAAGGTTTGAGCGGAGGGAAGAGATGATAGGATGGAAGAGGAGAGAGTAGCGGGGGAGAGAGAGGGAAGGTTGGGACGGCGCTATACCATCCGAGTAGGGGCAGTGTGGGAGGTGTTGGATGAGAGCGAGAGGGAAAAGGATACAAGGCAGTGGTCGGAGACTTGGAGGGGAGTTGCAGTGAGGTTAGTGGAAGAACAGCATCTAGTAAAGATGAGGTCGAGCGTATTGCCTGCCTTGTGAGTAGGGGGAAGGTGAGAGGGTGAGGTCAAAAGAGGAGAGGAGTGGAAAGAAGGAGGCAGAGAGGAAAGAGTCAAAGGTAGACGTGGGGAGGTTAAAGTCGCCCAGAACTGTGAGAGGTGAGCCGTCCTCAGGAAAGGAGCTTATCAAGGCATCAAGCTCATTGATGAACTCTCCGAGGGAACCTGGAGGGCGATAAATGATAAGGATGTTAAGCTTGAAAGGGCTAGTAACTGTGACAGCATGGAATTCAAAGGAGGCGATAGACAGATGGGTAAGGGGAGAAAGAGAGAATGACCACTTGGGAGAGATGAGGATCCCGGTGCCACCACCCCGCTGACCAGACGCTCTCGGGGTGTGCGAGAACACGTGGGCGGACGAAGAGAGAGCAGTAGGAGTAGCAGTGTTGTCTGTGGTGATCCATGTTTCCGTCAGTGCCAAGAAGTCGAGGGACTGGAGGGAGGCATAGGCTGAGATGAACTCTGCCTTGTTGACCGCAGATTGGCAGTTCCAGAGGCTACCGGAGACCTGGAACTCCACGTGGGTCGTGCGCGCTGGGACCACCAGAGTAGGGTGGCCGCGGCCACGCGGTGTGGAGCGTTTGTATGGTCTGTGCAGAGAGGAGAGAACAGGGATAAACAGACACATAGTTGACAGGCTACAGAAGAGGCTACGCTAATGCAAAGGAGATTGGAATGACAAGTGGACTACACGTCTCGAATGTTCAGAAAGTTAAGCTACGTAGCAAGAATCTTATTGACTAAAATGATTAAAATGATACAGTACTGCTGAAGTAGGCCAGCTGGCAGTGGGTGCGTTGTTGACACTACACTAATCAAGTCGTTCCGTTGAGTGTAATAGTTTCTGCAGTGTTGCTATTCGGGGGCTAGCAGGCTAGCTAGCAGTGTTGTTTACGTTACGTTGCGTTAAAAGAACGACAATAATGGGGTCTTAACGTGGCAGAACAGAAGGTCTTAACGTGGGGGTCTTAACGTGGCAGAACAGAAGGTCTTAACGTGGGGGTCTTAACGTGGTAGAACAGAAGGTCTTAACATGGGTGTCTTAACGTGGGGTCTTGACATGGTAGAACAGAGGGTCTTAACGTGGTAGAACAGAAGGTCTTAACATGGGGTCTTGACGTGGCAGAACGTTAAGACTAAGTGAATTAGATAAATACATGTTGAGTGTGTTATCAAACCGTAACAGCTGGTAGAACAGAAGGTCTTAACGTGGGGTCTTAACGTGGGGTCTTAACGTGGCAGAACGTTAAGACTAAGTGAATTAGATAAATACATGTTGACTGTGTTTTCAAACCGTAACAGCTGGTTTGGAAATCCACATAAAAACAGACTGTTAAAAAAAACTGAAATGATGTTGAATGGGAAACATTTTAGCTTGTATGTATCAATGACGCAGATGAAGGGATGGAACAACCAAATTCCCCGACGAGAGGCTCTGTGGAAAAACAATCCTCTTCAGAGAGAATAATGAGGATGGGTTTTATGTGTCCTGAAATCAGAGAGGACCCCTGAACGACAGCTGGAGAGTCTCCTCTTTACTCTCTTCCTCTCCTCCTCTCTGCCTCCTACGGTTCATTGTGCTGCTCAGCGTTGAGCCAAGTAGACAGAGAAGAGGAGGAGGATGGACAGGAGGAGGAGGGGTAGGAGAGGAGCAGGAGAGGAGGAGAAGGCAGGAGCAGGAGAGGAGGAGAAGGCAGGAGCAGGAGAGGAGGAGAAGGCAGGAGCAGGAGAGGAGGAGAAGGCAGGAGCAGGAGAGGAGGAGAAGGCAGGAGCAGGAGAGGAGGAGAAGGCAGGAGCAGGAGAGGAGGAGAAGGCAGGAGCAGGAGAGGAGGAGAATGCAGGAGCAGGAGAGGAGGAGAGGTGCAGGAGCAGGAGAGGAGGAGAGGTGCAGGAGCAGGAGAGGAGGAGAGGTGCAGGAGCAGGAGAGGAGGAGAGGTGCAGGAGCAGGAGAGGAGGAGAGGTGCAGGAGCAGGAGAGGAGGAGAAGGCAGGAGCAGGAGAGGAGGAGAAGGCAGGAGCAGGAGAGGAGGAGAAGGCAGGAGCAGGAGAGGAGGAGAAGGCAGGAGCAGGAGAGGAGGAGAGGTGCAGGAGCAGGAGAGGAGGAGAGGTGCAGGAGCAGGAGAGGAGGAGAAGGCAGGAGCAGGAGAGGAGGAGAGGCAGGAGCAGGAGAGGAGGAGAGGTGCAGGAGCAGGAGAGGAGGAGAAGGCAGGAGAGGAGGAGAAGGCAGGAGCAGGAGAGGAGGAGAGGGCAGGAGCAGGAGAGGAGGAGAGGTGCAGGAGCAGGAGAGGAGGAGAAGGCAGGAGCAGGAGAGGAGGAGAGGTGCAGGAGCAGGAGAGGAGGAGAGGTGCAGGAGCAGGAGAGGAGGAGAAGGCAGGAGCAGGAGAGGAGGAGAGGTGCAGGAGCAGGAGAGGAGGAGAGGTGCAGGAGCAGGAGAGGAGGAGAAGGCAGGAGCAGGAGAGGAGGAGAGGTGCAGGAGCAGGAGAGGAGGAGAGGTGCAGGAGCAGGAGAGGAGGAGAAGGCAGGAGCAGGAGAGGAGGAGAGGTGCAGGAGCAGGAGAGGAGGAGAGGTGCAGGAGCAGGAGAGGAGGAGAAGGCAGGAGCAGGAGAGGAGGAGAGGTGCAGGAGCAGGAGAGGAGGAGAGGTGCAGGAGCAGGAGAGGAGGAGAAGGCAGGAGCAGGAGAGGAGGAGAAGGCAGGAGCAGGAGAGGAGGAGAGGTGCAGGAGCAGGAGAGGAGGAGAGGTGCAGGAGCAGGAGAGGAGGAGAAGGCAGGAGCAGGAGAGGAGGAGAGGTGCAGGAGCAGGAGAGGAGGAGAGGTGCAGGAGCAGGAGAGGAGGAGAAGGCAGGAGCAGGAGAGGAGGAGAGGTGCAGGAGCAGGAGAGGAGGACAGGTGCAGGAGCAGGAGAGGAGGAGAAGGCAGGAGCAGGAGAGGAGGAGAGGTGCAGGAGCAGGAGAGGAGGAGAGGTGCAGGAGCAGGAGAGGAGGAGAAGGCAGGAGCAGGAGAGGAGGAGAAGGCAGGAGCAGGAGAGGAGGAGAGGTGCAGGAGCAGGAGAGGAGGAGAGGTGCAGGAGCAGGAGAGGAGGAGAAGGCAGGAGCAGGAGAGGAGGAGAAGGCAGGAGCAGGAGAGGAGGAGAAGGCAGGAGCAGGAGAGGAGGAGAGGTGCAGGAGCAGGAGAGGAGGAGAGGTGCAGGAGATGAGGGGAGGAGGGTAGTAGGGGGAGAGGAGACAAGCGGTAGAGGAGGAGGATGAGAGGAGAGAAGACGAGAAGGAGAATGAGAGCAGGAGAGGAGGAGAGGAGACAAGAAGAGGAGGAGATGAGTAGGAGGAGAGGAGAGGAGAGGAGAGGAGAGGAGAGGAGAGGAGAGGAGAGGAGAGGAGAGGAGAGGAGAGGAGAGGAGAGGAGAGGAGAGGAGGGAGAGAGGAGAGGGAGAGGAGGAGAGGAGAGGGAACAGATAGTTAAACCCCTGAATGGATCAGTCTCTTCCTGTAGTCTTTTCCCAACATGCATCTCCAGAGGGATTCTGAACATGTACACGGTGATCCTGATGACATGTGGTGGAGATGAATGTATCACCTTTGACCTCCAGGCTCTGTAACTGTCTCTGTGTTTACCAGGCTGATCAATCCCCCCTGGTGAAGAGAAGATGACAAGTTAACTTTTAATCAGAGCGGAGATGATTGTATCCTCCAGCAGGTACCTTGTGTGATTCTATTACCACTGCATAATGATGCTTGGGAGATCACATTTCTTTGGAATAAAATTGATTGGAAACAATAGCCGGCCCAACGTTCTTCCTTAATGGTGTTGTAGACTTGTGGGAGGAACTGGAAGGCAAATCAACCACCAAAGTCTTTCATTTAGGTGCAAACGAGTGGGAGGAGAGAGACATTAGGAATCGTTACCAAGCTCTTGTTTAAAAACCGGATAAGTTGCTAATGTTTCTACATCAGAGTAGGAGGAAATTAGACTGAGTCAACGTCAGGGTGATAATATCCCTTTAATTGAATGGCATTCAGTTGCAGAGACACATTCCTCTGGTTGAAGCTGGTATGTTGGGTTGGGGGGGACTAAACACTATGATAACTCTAGGACACCTAACTGCTCTGTAACAAGATCAAGTCGTAGTGAAAGACATGTTCCTACCCATACGGCTTGTATCGTCAAAAATATCCCTCCACGGTAAATTTAGAGAAGGCATAGTAACAACTACCCAGCTTTTGATCGACCTCAATCTTATACTTACTAGAAGCACCCGAGCACCCCGTCTGGGTTGTTTGGAAGAATATAGCTATTTTAAAGAGTTAATGTGTCTATTGTAATTCTAAAGCTCGTTAAACTTGTTCTCTTTTGGCCAGCCGGTCCTCATGAATAAAGAAGTCCATCATCACCTGGTCTTTAGCACAGAGATTCCTACGTCCCCTCATTTAGCACAGAGATTTCTACTGTATTGTATTTCCCCTCATCACAGGAGAAGCACAGAGATTTCTACTGTATTGTATTTCCCTCATTTAGCACAGAGATTTCTACTGTATTGTATTTCCCTCATCACAGGAGAAGCACAGAGATTTCTACTGTATTGTATTTCCCCTCATCACAGGAGAAGCACAGATATTTCTACTGTATTGTATTTCCCCTCATTTAGCACAGAGATTTCTACTGTATTGTATTTCCCCTCATCACAGGAGAAGCACAGAGATTTCTACTGTATTGTATTTCCCCTCATCACAGGAGAAGCACAGAGATTTCTACTGTATTGTATTTCTTTCTACTGTATTGTATTTTCCCTCATCACAGGAGAAGCACAGAGATTTCTACTCATTTAGGAGACAGAGATTTCTACTGTATTGTATTTCCCCTCATCACAGGAGAAGCACAGAGATTTCTACTGTATTGTATTTTCCCATCACAGGAGAAGCACAGATATTTCTACTGTATTGTATTTTCCCTCGTCACAGGAGAAGAAACAGAGATTTCTACTGTATTGTATTTTCCTCGTCACAGGAGAAGCACAGAGATTTCTACTGTATTGTATCACCCTTAGGAGAAGCACAGAGATTTCTACTGTATTGTATTTTCCTCATCACAGGAGAAGCACAGAGATTTCTACTGTATTGTATTTTCCCTCATCACAGGAGAAGCACAGAGAATATCTTCCTCGTTTCCCTCATTCACAGGAGAAGCACAGAGTTTTTCCCTCGCCAGGAGAGCTTTATACTGTATTGTATTTTCCTCATCACAGGAGAGCAGGAGAAGCACAGAGAATTTACATGGATTATCTGCTATTCAGACTGCACCCTCACCCATACGGCTTGTATCGTCCCCTCCATTTTAGCACAGAGATTTCTACTGTATTGTATTTCCCCTCATCTTCACAGAGAGTAGCAGGAGAAGCACAGAGATTTCTACTGTATTGTATTTCCCTCATTTAGCACAGAGATTTCTACTGAGCAGGAGAAGCACAGAGATTTCTACTGTATTGTATTTCCCCTCATCACAGGAGAAGCACAGAGATTTCTACTGTATTGTATTTCCCCTCATCACAGGAGAAGCACAGAGATTTCTACTGTATTGTATTTCCACAGAGATTTCTCATTGTATTTCCCCTCATCACAGGAGAAGCACAGAGATTTCTACTGTATTGTATTTCCCCTCATCACAGGAGAAGCACAGAGATTTCTACTGTATTGTATTTCCCCTCGTCACAGGAGAAGCACAGAGATTTCTACTGTATTGTATTTTCCCTCATCACAGGAGAAGCACAGAGATTTCTACTGTATTGTATTTCCCCTCATCACAGGAGAAGCACAGAGATTTCTACTGTACTGTATTTTCCTCGTCACAGGAGAGCAGGAGAAGCACAGAGATTTCTACTGTATTGTATTTTCCCTCGTCACAGGAGAGCAGGAGAAGCACAGAGATTTCTACTGTATTGTATTTTCCCTCGTCACAGGAGAAGCACAGAGATTTCTACTGTATTGTATCTTCCCTCATCACACGAGAAGCACAGAGATTTCTACTGTATTGTATCTTCCCTCATCACAGGAGAAGCACAGAGATTTCTACTGTATTGTATTTTCCCTCATCACAGGAGAAGCACAGAGAATTCTACTGTATTGTATCTTCCCTCGTCACAGGAGAGCAGGAGAAGCACAGAGATTTCTACTGTATTGTATCTTCCCTCGTCACAGGAGAGCAGGAGAAGCACAGAGATTTCTACTGTATTGTATCTTCCCTCGTCACAGGAGAGCAGGAGAAGCACAGAGATTTATACTGTATTGTATTTTCCCTCATCACAGGAGAGCAGGAGAAGCACAGAGAATTTACATGGATTATCTGCTATATCAGACTGCACTGTGCTTCTTAACTGTTTTTAATTGGAGACGAATGAGAACCAAAACATCATTACTGGATAAACTACTTGAAAACAGGGCTAGATGAGACTTAATTACCTGTGGTGGTCTGTGCCCTAAATAACACCCTATTCCCTATGAAGTGCACTAGTTTTGACCAGGGCCTTCAGAAGTAGTGCACTGCATAGGGACTGTGCTGCAGTGGGGTTGTAGTGGAGCAGGTCGAGAGCTTTTAATTCCTTGGTGTCCACATCACCAACGATCTATCATGGTCCAAACACACCAAGACAGTCGTGAAGAGGGCACGACAACACCTTTCCCCCCTCAGGAGACTGGAAAGATTTGGCATGGGTCACCAGGACCTCAAAAGGTTCTACAGCTGCACCATTGAGAGCATCCTGACTGGTTGCATCACTGCCTAGTACATCACTGCCTAGTACAGCAACTGCTCAGCCTCTGACCACAAGGCACTACAGAGGGTAGTGTGAACGGCCCAGTACATTACTGTGGCCAAGCTTCCTGCCACCCAGGGCCTCTATAGAGAGTAGTGAGTACGGCCCAGTACATCCTACCAACTGTGCTCAGTTGGTAGAGCATGGCGCTTGTAACGCCAGGGTAGTGGGTTCGATCCCGGGACCACCCATACGTAATGTATGCACACATGACTGTAAGTCGCATAGCTACATGCCATCTAGGACCTCTACAGAGGGTAGTGAGTACGGCCCAGTACATCACTGTGGCCAAGCTACATGCCATCTAGGACCTCTATAATAGGCGGTGTCAGAGGAAAGCCCATAAAACTGTCAGAGAATCCAGTCACCCAAGTCATTGACTGTTCTCTCTGCTACCGCACGGCAAGCGGTCCCAGAGCGCCAAGTCTCGGACCAAATGGCTCCTTAACAGCTTCTACCCCCAAGACATAAGACTGATGAACAATTAATCAAATGGCCATATTCACAACATTGACCCCCCCCCTTTGTTTCTACACTGCTGCTACCTGCTGTTTATTATCTATGCATAGTCACTTTACCCCCACCTACAGTACATGTACAAACTGCCTCAACTAACCTGTACCCCCGCACGCTGACTCTTCACCCCTACCTACATGTACAAACTGCCTCAACTAACCTGTACCCCGCACGCTGACTCTTCACCCCTACCTACATGTACAAACTGCCTCAACTAACCTGTACCCCCGCACGCTGACTCTTCACCCCTACCTACATGTACAAACTGCCTCAACTAACCTGTACCCCCGCACGCTGACTCTTCACCCCTACCTACATGTACAAACTGCCTCAACTAACCTGTACCCCGCACGCTGACTCTTCACCCCTACCTACATGTACAAACTGCCTCAACTAACCTGTACCCCCGCACGCTGACTCTTCACCCCTACCTACATGTACAAGCTGCCTCAACTAACCTGTACCCCCGCACGCTGACTCGGTCCCGCACCCCCCTGTATACAGCCTCATTATTGTTATGTTATCATTTTTTACTTCAGTTAATTTGGTAAATATTTTCTTAACTCTTATTGAACTCCACTGTTGGTTAAGGTCTTGTAAGTAAAGCATTTCACGGAAAGATCTACACGTGTTGTATTCGGCGCATGTGACAAATAAAGTTTGATTTGATTTGAATTAAACAAGGAAAGCTTGGTAGGATTTCAGCACATCATCGCCTCAATACTGACGTTTCCCTGTAGTTTACATAATATCACTTATTATCAAATGAATTGTCATTGTTTTGATAAATGATAGGAAGAGGAAATTAGCTCAATTTAAAAAATAACGATTCTGTAGAACTTTGTTCTTTAAATTCATAGAATAATAAATATATATATATATATTTCACCTTTATTTAACCAGGTAGGCTAGTTGAGAACAAGTTCTCATTTACAGCTGTGACCTGGCCAAGATAAAGCAAAGCAGTGCGACAGAAACAACAACACAGAGTTACACATGGAATAAACAACAACACAGAGTTACACATGGAATAAACAACAACACAGAGTTACACATGGAATAAACAACAACACAGAGTTACACATGGAATAAACAACAACACAGAGTTACACATGGAATAAACAACAACACAGAGTTACACATGGAATAAACAACCGTACAGTCAATAACACAATAGAAGAAAGAAAGTCTATATACAGTGTGTGGAAATGGAGGTAAGGCAATAAATAGGCCATAGTAGCGAAGTAATTACAATTTAGCAAATTAACACTGGAGTGATAGATGAGTAGATGATGATGTGCAAGTAGAGATACTGTTGTGCAAAAGAGCAGCAAAGTAAATAAAAACAGTATGGGGATGAGGTAGGTAGATTGGGTGGGCTATTTACAGATGGACTATGTACAGTTGCAGCGATTGGTTAGCTGCTCAGATAGCTGATGTTTAAAGTTAGTGAGGAAAAGTAAGTCTGCAATTTGTTTGGAGGTGTGAGTGAAGGAGGCTTTGTTGCGAAATAGAAAGCCGATTCTAGATCTGATTTTGGATTGGAGATGTTTAATATGAGTCTGGAAGGAGAGTTTACAGTCTAGCCAGACACCTAGGTATTTGTAGTTGTCCACGTATTCTAAGTTAGAACCGTCCAGAGAGTGATGCTAGTCGAGCGGCGTGTGAGGGCAGCAAACGGTTGAAGAGCATGCATTTGGTTTTGTGTTTAAGAGCAGTTGGAGGCCACGGAAGGAGTGTTGTATGGCATTGAAGCTCGTTTGGAGGTTTGTTAACACAGTGTCCAAAGAAGGGCCAGATGTATACAGAATGGTGTCGTTTGTGTAGAGGCGGATCAGAGAATCGCCCGCAGCAAGAGCGACATTGTTGATATATACAGAGAAAAGAGTCGGCCCGAGAATTGAACCCTGTGGTACCCCCATAGAGACTGCCAGAGGTCCGGACAACAGGCCCTCCGATTTGACACACTGAACTCTGTCTGAGAAGTAGTTGGTGAACCAGGTGAGGCAGTTATTTGAGAAACCAAGGCTACTGAGTCTGCCAATAAGAATACGGTTGTTGACAAAGTCGAAAGCCTTGGCCAGGTCGATGAAGACGGCTGCACAGTACTGTCTTTTATCAATGGCGGTTATGATATCGTTTAGTACCTTGAGCGTGGTTGAGGTTCACCCATGACCAGCTCGGAAACCGGATTGTATACCAAAATGGTCAGTGACCTGTTTATTATCCTTGCTTTAGAAAGGCAGGGCAGGATGGATATAGGTCTGTAACAGTTTGGGTCTAGAGTGTCTCCCCCTTTGAAGAGGGGGTTGACCGCGGCAGCCTTCCAATCTTTAGAAATCTCGGACGATACGAAAGAGAGGTTGAACAGACTGGTAATAGGGGTTGCAACAATGGCGGCGGATAATTTTAGAAAGAGAGGGTCCAGATTGTCTGGCCCAGTCAATTCATACGGGTCCAGGTTTTGGAGTTAGAAGATGATGTCTTTTGTATCTGTGAATGTTGGATACTGCTGAGCCACACCAAGAAATGCATCAGTCTGTCCACATTCAGAATAGTGGTATTATTTAAAGTCTAAAGCCATTTCTATTATTAGCTGTAATGATATGAAGCATTATCACCTATTGGTTATTATCCAGCATTATCACCTATTGGTTATTATCCAGCATTATCACCATTTGGTTATTTACCAGCGTTATCACCTATTGGTTATTTACCAGCATTATCGCCTATTGGTTATTTACCAGCATGATCACCATTTGGTTATTTACCAGCATGATAACCTATTGGTTATTTACCAGCGTTATCACCTTTTGGTTATTTACCAGCGTTATCACCTATTGGTTATTTACCAGCATTATCACCTATTGGTTATTTACCAGCATTATCACCTATTGGTTATTTACCAGCATTATCACCTATTGGTTATTTACCAACATTATCACCTATTGGTTATTTACCAACATTATCGCCTATTGGTTATTTACCAGCATGATCACCTTTTGGTTATTTACCAGCATTATCACCTTTTGGTTATTTACCAGCGTTATCACCTATTGGTTATTTACCAGCATTATCACCTATTGGTTATTTACCAGCGTTATCACCTTTTGGTTATTTACCAGCGTTATCACCTTTTGGTTATTTTCAGCATTATCACCTTTTGGTTATTTACCAGCGTTATCACCTATTGGTTATTTACCAACATTATCACCTATTGGTTATTTACCAGCATGATCACCTATTGGTTATTTACCAACATTATCACCTATTGGTTATTTACCAACATTATCGCCTATTGGTTATTTACCAGCATGATCACCATTTGGTTATTTACCAGCATGATCACCTATTGGTTATTTACCAGCGTTATCACCTTTTGGTTATTTACCAGCGTTATCACCTATTGGTTATTTACCAGCATTATCACCTTTTGGTTATTTCTCAGCATGATCACCTTTTGGTTATTTACCAGCATGATCACCTTTTGGTTATTTACCAGCATTATCACCTATTGGTTATTTACCAGCGTTTTCACCTTTTGGTTATTTACCAGCATTATCACCTATTGGTTATTTACCGGCATTATCGCCTATTGGTTATTTACCAGCATGATCACCATTTGGTTATTTACCAGCATGATCACCTATTGGTTATTTACCAGCATTATCACCTATTGGTTATTTACCAGACATGTTGTTGTTAACCTTCGCATCTGAGAGAGAGGAAGCTCAGAGAGAGAGGAAGCTCTGAGAGAGAGGAAGCTCTGTAGCTGATGTGAATAACCTTCCCTTCCCAGCTCTGAGAGAGAGGAAGCTCTGAGAGAGAGGAAGCTCTGTAGCTGATGTGAGTAACCTTCCCTTCCCAGCTCTGAGAGAGAGGAAGCTCTGAGAGAGAGGAAGCTCTGTAGCTGATGTGAATAACCTTCCCTTCCCAGCTCTGAGAGAGAGGAAGCTCTGTAGCTGATGTGAATAACCTTCCCTTCCCAGCTCTGAGAGAGAGGAAGCTCTGAGAGAGAGGAGGCTCTGAGAGAGAGGAATCTCTGTAGCTGATGTGAATAACCTTCCCTTCCCAGCTCTGAGAGAGAGGAAGCTCTGAGAGAGAGGAAGCTCCGAGAGAGAGGAAGCTCTGTAGCTGATGTGAATAACCTTCCCATCCCAGCTCTGAGAGAGAGGAAGCTCTGAGAGAGAGGAAGTTCGGTAGCTGTATTTATGCATCTCAGAAACCAAGCAGACAGCGCTCCATCATCTGACATGGAGAGTGTGTGAAATATTGCCCTCAGTCTCTTTCTGCCTCTTCTAATATTCCCAGCCAGTCGTTCAGGCTTGTTACTGGTTCCGCCATAAATAGCACACTTATTTAATTTTTAGTGCACTACTTTGACTTGGACTCATAGGGTTCTGTGTAGGGCACATGGCAGTGCACTATATAGGGAATAGGGTCCGTTCCTGTGCTTTCTGCAGGCATCTTTATTAATGCTTCAATAGGGGCGATTACAGTAATTGCATTTTAGTTCAATTCTATTAAAGCTTTAAAACATTTATTCAGCCAGACAATATTTCTCCTTCTAATGGTTTCATCTGGTGTGAAATGTATTCAATTTCTCCTCTGATGATGTCACATTAATTTCCTGCTCTCTCATTCCTCTCTGTGTCTTCGTCCCAAACGACAGCCTATTCCCTAAGTAGTGTACTTCTGTTGACCTGTGCCCGTAGGGTTCTGGTTTAAAAGTAGTGCACTATATCTGGAATAGGCCACGCCCAAACGACAGCCTATCTATGAGGCCATTAAAGCTCCTGCTCTGCAGGACGCATTAGGAGATATGACCCAGAGAATTGACGTTGGCGTGTAGCTGCTTTGTTACCTATATCATGATAATAATAAAGACCAATCAAACTCCAAGCACCAGTCACATGGCTGAACAATGATTTCATATGAAACGTGGTAAAAGTTTCTCTTTCAACTTTTCTCAGGAAGAATGTAAATGAGATTGAAAGTAATGTTTCCACAATTACACAATATGTTACACATATTTAATTTGGTTCTAAAATATATATTTGGTCTGGTATGTGAATTTGAATGGGCTGTGACAGATTCTGGTCTCTCTCCCAGAGGACAGATCTGTGGTCTCTCTCCCTAGCCTGTCTCCCAGGGGACAGATCTGTGGTCTCTCTCTCTAGCCTGTCTCCCAGAGGACAGATCTGTGGTCTCTCTCTAGCCTGTCTCCCAGGGGACAGATCTGTGGTCTCTCTCCCTAGCCTGTCTCCCAGAGGACAGATCTGTGGTCTCTTCCTAGCCTGTCTCCCACAGGACAGATCTGTGGTCTCTCTCCCTAGCCTGTCTCCCAGAGGACAGATCTGTGGTCTCTCTCCCTAGCCTGTCTCCCAGAGGACAGATCTGTGGTCTCTCTCCCTAGCCTGTCTCCCAGAGGACAGATCTGTGGTCTCTCTTCCAGATGGATGTCTCTGTGAGGACAGATGGATGTCTCAGCGGTCTCTGTGTGTTGTCCTGTGAGGACAGATGAATGTCTCTGCGGTCTCTCTGTGTGTTGTCCTGTGAGTACAGATGGATGTCTCTGTGTGTTGTCCTGTGAGTACAGATGGATGTCTCTGCGGTCTCTCTGTGTGTTGTCCTGTGAGGACTGATGGATGTCTCTGCGGTCTCTGTGTGTTGTCCTGTGAGGACAGATGGATGTCTCTGTGTGTTGTCCTGTGAGGACTGATGGATGTCTCTGCGGTCTCTGTGTGTTGTCCTGTGAGGACAGATGGATGTCTCTGCGGTCTCTCTGTGTGTTGTCCTGTGAGGACTGATGGATGTCTCTGCGGTCTCTGTGTGTTGTCCTGTGAGGACTGATGGATGTCTCTGCGGTCTCTGTGTGTTGTCCTGTGAGGACTGATGGATGTCTCTGCGGTCTCTCTGTGTGTTGTCCTGTGAGGACTGATGGATGTCTCTGCGGTCTCTGTGTGTTGTCCTGTGAGGACTGATGGATGTCTCTGCGGTCTCTCTGTGTGTTGTCCTGTGAGCTCTGAGCCACTGCATCCATATCCTCTAGTCATAACTTATCACAGATCAATGCTGGGGTTTCCTCTGTGGCTCCTCTAGTCATAACTTATCACAGATCAATGCTGGGGTTTCCTCTGTAGCTCCTCTAGTCATAACTTATCACAGATCAATGCTGGGGTTTCCTCTGTGGCTCCTCTAGTCATAACTTATCACAGATCAATGCTGGGGTTTCCTCTGTAGCTCCTCTAGTCATAACTTATCACAGATCAATGCTGGGGTTTCCTCTGTGGCTCCTCTAGTCCTAACTTATCACAGATCAATGCTGGGGTTTCCTCTGTAGCTCCTCTAATCATAACTTATCACAGATCAATGCTGGGGTTTCCTCTGTGGCTCCTCTAGTCATAACTTATCACAGATCAATGCTGGGGTTTCCTCTGTAGCTCCTCTAGTCATAACTTATCACAGATCAATGCTGGGGTTTCCTCTGTAGCTCCTCTAGTCATAACTTATCACAGATCAATGCTGGGGTTTCCTCTGTAGCTCCTCTTGTCATAACTTATCACAGATCAATGTTGGGGTTTCCTCTGTGGCTCAACAGTACTGAGAACTGCTCTGCCTGTTTGTCGCTAAGCTGTTTTCATCTCCTGCTAAATTCTCAACATTTCTATCAATTAAATCAAAACAATTTCAAAATCTGCATACCTTTCCCTGTAACTCGGTCTGTGACTTTGCCACAGAAGTCCTAAAGAATCTCACGATGAATCTCAAAACCAAAACTAAAATCAGCAGATTCTCTTGCCACAGACAGGAAACAGAGGTATCAGATCTCGTCAGCTCTCCTCAGCCTCCTGGTCAGCGTGGTGCTGCCCACCTCTCACCCTGCCTAGTTTGACACTTCCTTCTCTTTTTGTCACACACACATATTCCCAGGTATGAGCTGCTCAGAGGATGATTGGCCAGGCCAGTCTGGTCTGGGAACACAGGACACTTTGTTGTCCAATCAGCCACGGCTCTGTCATGATCAGGACTCTTCCCCCGTTGAACCCCAGCAGCCTCAGCCTCTCCCCTTCCTTAGGTCCAGCCCTCTATCAGCCTGTCTCTGGGTCTGGCTGTAAATCTGCATCACAAATGGCACCCTATCCCCTACGTAGTGCACTACATGCTGAGAACATGGCTCAATGCTATAGTCCTAACCCTGAACCTGCTATAGTCCTAACCCTGAACCAATGGCCTGCTATAGTCCTAACCCTGAACCAATGGCCTGCTATAGTCCTAACCCTGAACCAATGGCCTGCTATAGTCCTAACCCTGAACCAATGGCCTGCTATAGTCCTAACCCTGAACCAATGGCCTGCTATAGTCCTAACCCTGAACCAATGGCCTGCTATAGTCCTAACCCTGAACCAATGGCCAGCTATAGTCCTGAACCCTGAACCAATGGAACCAATGGCCTGCTATAGTCCCAACCCTGAACCAATGGGCTGCTATAGTCCTAACCCTGAACCAATGGCCTGTCTGTCAGAGGAGACTGAAGGAGGGGAGGCTAGCTGGTTCCTGGATGATGCACAGTAAGCGTTAGGTCAGTTCCTGTTGCTAGTTGAACATTAACTCTGGGCTATGGGAGGCGAGAACGAGACTTCCTGAGGCATGGGGAGACAGACTGGAGGAGAGGAAGATGGGGGAAGAGACAGACTGGAGGAGAGGAAGATGGGGGAGACAGACTGGAGGAGAGGAAGATGGGGGAGACAGACTGGAGGAGAGGAAGATGGGGGAGACAGACTGGAGGAGAGGAAGATGGGGGGAAGATGGGGGGAGACAGACTGGAGGAGAGGAAGATGGGGGAGACAGACTGGAGGAGAGGAAGATGGGGGGAGACAGACTGGAGGAGAGGAAGATGGGGGAGACAGACTGGAGGAGAGGAAGATGGTGGCAGACACTGGAGAAGAGGAAGATGGGGGAGGCGACAACGAGACATCCTGAGACACGGGGAGACAGACTGGAGGAGAGGAAGATGGGGGAGACGACTACGAGACATCCTGAGACATGGGGAGACAGGCTGGAGAAGAGGAAGATGGGGGAGACGACTACGAGACATCCTGAGACATGGGGAAACAGGCTGGAGAAGAGGAAGATGGGGGAGGTGACAACGAGACATCCTGAGACACGGGGAGACAGACTGGAGGAGAGGGAGATGGGGGTGGGGGACGACGACTACGAGACATCCTGAGACATGGGGAGACAGACTAGAGGAGAGGAAGATGGGGGAGACGACAACGAGACATCCTGAGGCATGGGGAGACAGACTGGAGGAGAGGAAAATGGGGGAGACGACAACGAGACATCCTGAGACGTGGGGAGACAGACTGGAGGAGAGGAAAATGGGGGAGGGGACAGTATGATACTGGACCCTCCCTCCACTAGATATATCAGTATGATACTGGCCCGGGAAGGATAGTCAGACAGGACAGATAGTCAGACAGGACAGATAGTCAGACAGGACAGACAGGACGGATAGGCAGACAGGACGGATGGTCAGGCAGACAGGACAGATAGGCAGACAGGACGGATAGGCAGACAGGACGGATAGGCAGACAGGACGGATAGGCAGACAGGACGGATAGGCAGACAGGACGGATGGTCAGACAGGATGGATAGGACAGGATGGACAGGATGAATAGTCAGACAGGATGAATAGTCAGACAGGACAGATAGTCAGAGGTCAGAGGACGGATAGTCAGACAGGACGGATAGTCAGACAGGACGGATAGTCAGACAGGACGGATAGTCAGACAGGACAGATAGTCAGACAGGACAGATAGTCAGACTGGAAGAGCACTAACAGATGGGACGGATAATCAGACAGAACAGATAGTCAGACAGGACAGATGGTCAGACAGAACAGAT
>NW_025748766.1:0-31087 GCF_021184085.1 Oncorhynchus gorbuscha
AACAGTAGTCACCTCTATAAACCCTGAAGGGTCAGAACAGTAGTCACCTCTATAAACCCTGAAGAGTCAGAACAGTAGTCACCTCTATAAACCCTGAAGAGTCAGAACAGTAGTCCCCTCTATAAACCCTGAAGAGTCAGAACAGTAGTCACCTCTATAAACCCTGAAGAGTCAGAACAGTAGTCACCTCTATAAACCCTGAAGAGTCAGAACAGTAGTCACCTCTATAAACCCTGAAGAGTCAGAACAGTAGTCACCTCTATAAACCCTGAAGAGTCAGAACAGTAGTCACCTCTATAAACCCTGAAGAGTCAGAACAGTCCAACAGTAGTTACCTCTATAAACCCTGAAGAGTCAGAACAGTAGTCACCTCTATAAACCCTGAAGAGTCAGAACAGTAGTCACCTCTATAAACCCTGAAGAGTCAGAACAGTAGTCACCTCTATAAACCCTGAAGAGTCAGAACAGTAGTCACCTCTATAAACCCTGAAGAGTCAGAACAGTAGTCACCTCTATAAACCCTGAAGAGTCAGAACAGTAGTCCCCTCTATAAACCCTGAAGAGTCAGAACAGTAGTCACCTCTATAAACCCTGAAGGGTCAGAACAGTAGTCACCTCTATAAACCCTGAAGGGTCAGAACAGTCCAACAGTAGTCACCTCTATAAACCCTGAAGGGTCAGAACAGTAGTCACCTCTATAAACCCTGAAGAGTCAGAACAGTAGTCACCTCTATAAACCCTGAAGAGTCAGAACAGTAGTCACCTCTATAAACCCTGAAGAGTCAGAACAGTAGTCACCTCTATAAACCCTGAAGAGTCAGAACAGTAGTCACCTCTATAAACCCTGAAGAGTCAGAACAGTAGTCACCTCTATAAACCCTGAAGAGTCAGAACAGTAGTCAACTCTATAAACCCTGAAGAGTCAGAACAGTAGTCCCCTCTATAAACCCTGAAGGGTCAGAACAGTCCAACAGTAGTCACCTCTATAAACCCTGAAGGGTCAGAACAGTAGTCCCCTCTATAAACCCTGAAGGGTCAGAACAGTAGTCACCTCTATAAGCAGACTGGAATGTGGTCGTTGCAGCTCAAGTCAAGGAGAGTTTCAGGAAACAATCTTCTCCAGTCTCAACTCACAACATCACTTTTTCCTTTTCTATTAGTCCCAGACACGCCTAATTGGGATTTCGATAAACCCTGAAACTCTTCAATACCTCTACTAGTCCAGTCTGGTGCGTGGTAGTAGCAGCTCATGCAGGATTCTCATACTGTGGTCCAGCTGACTGACAGCCTCTCGGACAGCCTCAGGTGGCGCTGCAGCTGCTCCAGAGCCACCTCCTGCTCCCCTCCGCAGCTGTTCCAACACACACGCTCCTCCGCAAGGCAGGCATGCAAACGCCTGGAACTCCCCTTTGATCCGCACCTGCAGCTCAGAGCCAATTCTCTACAGACAGAGGGGTGAGATGGGGGGTATCAACCTGGATATTAATCAAATCCTACATGTTAATAAATGTTCTGGGGAAAATAAAGTTGACTGAATGAAGATGAATCCATAGTCGCAGAAAGAAACTGACCTGAGTGGGACATGAATCAGGAAACACACCAACAGCCAAACCCCCCCCATCTTACACCCCAACAGCCAAAAAGCCCCCATCCCATTACCACCAACAGCCAAAGCCACCCCCCACCCCATCTCACACCCCAACAGCCAAAGCCTCTATCCCACACACCAACAGCCAAACCCCCATCTTACACCCCAACAGCCAAAGCCCCCATCTCACACACCAACAGCCAAAAGCCCCCATTTCACACCCTAAACAGCCAAACCCCCATCTTACACCCCAACAGCCAAAACCCCCCATCTTACACCCCAACAATAAAGCCCCCATCTTACACCCCAACAGCCAGCTCCCCCATCTTACACCCTAACAGCTACAAAAGCCCCCATCTTACACCCCAACAGCCAAAGCCCCCCCCTCTTACACCCCAACAGCCAAAGCCCCCATCTTACACCCCAACAGCCAAAGCCCCCCATCTTACACCCAACAGCCAAAAAGCCCCCATCTTACACCCCAACAACCAAACCCTTCTTAAAACACCAACTACCATCCATAACGAAGGGACATAAATAACTCTAACTGCAGTCCTCTCCTTCAACACACTACAGGTTTGACAGTAAGTCTTTATTTTGCCACCTGTCATCCCTGGGCTGATATACAAAAACATAGATACACTACCATTCAAAAGTTTGGGGTCACTTAGAAATGTCCTTGTTTGTGAAAGAAAAAAACGTGCTTTTTGTCCATTAAAGTAACATCAAATTGATCAGAAATAGTGTAGACATTGTTAATGTTGTAAATGACTGTTGTAGCTGGAAACGGCTGATTTTTAATGGAATATCTACATAGGCCCATTATCAGCAACCATCACTCCTGTGTTACAATGGCACATTACATTAGCTAATCCAAGTTTATAATTTTAAAAGGCTAATTGATCATTAGAAACCCCTTTTTACAATTATGTTAGCACAGCTGAAAACTGTTGTCCTGATTAAAGAAGCAATAAATCTGGCCTTTAGACTAGTTGAGTATCTGGAGCATCAGCATTTGTGGGTTCGATTACAGGCTCAAAATGTCCAGGAAACAAAGACCTTTCTTCTGAAACGCGTCAGTCTATTATTGTTCTGAGAAATTAAGGCTATTAAATACGAGAAATTGCCATTGATCTCGTACAGCGCTGTGTACTACTCCCTTCACAGAATAGTGCAAACTGGCTCTAACTAGAATAGAAAGAGGAGTGGGAGGCGGTGCACAACTGAGCAAGACGACAAGTACATTAAAGTGTCTAGTTTGAGAAACAGACGCCTCACAAGTCCTCAACTGGCAGCTTCATTAAAAAGGGTACCCGCAAAACACCAGTCTCAACATCAAGAGTGAAGAGGTGACTCCGGGATTCTGGCCTTCTAGGCAAAGTTGCAAAGAAGACTGGCCAATAAAAAAAAGTTGATTAAAATGGGCAAAAGAACACAGACACTGGACAGAGGAACTCTGCCTAGAAGGCCAAAATCCCTGAGTCGCCTCTTCACTGTTGAGGTCGAGACTGGTGTTTTGTGGTACTATTTAATGATGCTGCCAGTTGAGGACTTGTTTCTCAAACTAGACACTATTTTTTTTTTAACAACTTAAATCTATAATCTTCATGTCCAACTATTTGTTTTAAATTGTGACGGACAAGAGGACAGACTTAATGTTGATGATCCTAAAAACCTTTACAGACTCCATTATTCCTCGTCTCTGCATCACACACAGGTCTTTACCTTGATGCTCTCCATCTTGTCCTTGTCTCCATTTAGAACAGTGATGAAATCCTCTCGTCTCCGTCTGTGGGCCTCCAACGAATCCTTCTGTTGTTTCTGACAACAAAACATAAAAAGAACGTGGTCAAAATGTTCGGCTACTTCAAAAGAAACAGGTTAATGAGGAAAGCGTTTCCTGTGTGTTAATTGGAAGAATATGAAACTTTGATTGGGGAGAAACAGGGACCACAGAAACCTGAACTCATCACGTACCCCCATCCCTACCCGCAGTGGCTCCACGTACCCCATCCCTACTCCGCAGTGGCTCCACGTACCCCCATCCCTACCCGCAGTGGCTCCACGTACCCCCATCCCTACCCACAGTGGCTCCACGTACCCCCATCCCTACCCACAGTGGCTCCACGTACCCCCATCCCTACCCACAGTGGCTCCACGTACCCCCATCCCTACCCACAGTGGCTCCACGCACTCCCCATCCCTACCCACAGTGGCTCCACGCACCCCATCCCTACCCACAGTGGCTCCACGCACCCCCATCCCTACCCACAGTGGCTCCACGTACCCCCATCCCTACCCACAGTGGCTCCACGCACCCCATCCCTACCCACAGTGGCTCCACGTACCCCCATCCCTACCCACAGTGGCTCCACGTACCCCATCCCTACCCACAGTGGCTCCACGTACCCCCATCCCTACCCACAGTGGCTCCACGTACCCCCATCCCTACCCACAGTGGCTCCACGTACCCCCCTCCCTACAGTCCCAGCCAGCCCTAGCCTTTTAGCTAAATGTCCGTCTCATTCCTCTCCCGGAACGACTCATCTGTAGCTGCTGTATCCACACTGTTTGGTGAAGTTATTTAAATGCTACAAAGTAACAAATAATCTATTTCAAAAGGTAGAAATAAATATATAAAACAGGTACTTTGGTGGTGGTGGGTGGGGTCAAATCGGTTTAAAATAAATAATGGTTCTGTTCCGGACAACTATTGGAAGATAACATGGGTTGATTGAGTTACTGACATAACAAGATAAAACCACAGGCTTGCAGGGGCTACATGTTGCCCATCCCTGGTATCAGGGAATATAAGAGACCTTGGTTTGAGACCATGTGTTCCAAATGGCACCCTATATAGTCCCTATGGCCCCAGTCAAAAGAAGTACACTATAAAGGGTATAGGGTCATTTGGGATGAACCCTAGAGTGAATTACTGTCAGTTAGATTACACTGTGCTGCTTGGCGGAACATGCCTTCACTACCTCAACAGCGACAGAGAGAGAGAGAGAGAGAGACGGGAACAGCGACAGAGAGAGAGAGAGAGAGAGACGGGAACAGCGACAGAGAGAGAGAGAGACGGGAACAGCGACAGAGAGAGAGAGAGAGAGAGACGGGAACAGCGACAGAGAGAGAGAGAGACGGGAACAGCGACAGAGAGAGAGAGAGAGAGAGAGACCGGAACAGCGACAGAGAGAGAGAGAGAGAGAGAGGGAACAGCGACAGAGAGAGAGAGAGAGAGAGAGACGGGAACAGCGACAGAGAGAGAGAGAGAGAGAGAGACGGGAACAGCGACAGAGAGAGAGAGAGACGGGAACAGCGACAGAGAGAGAGAGAGAGAGAGAGACGGGAACAGCGACAGAGAGAGAGAGAGAGAGAGAGACGGGAACAGCGACAGAGAGAGAGAGAGAGAGAGAGACGGGAACAGCGACAGAGAGAGAGAGAGAGAGAGAGACGGGAACAGCGACAGAGAGAGAGAGAGAGAGAGAGCGGAACAGCGACAGAGAGAGAGAGAGAGAGAGACGGGAACAGCGACAGAGAGAGAGAGAGAGAGAGACGGGAACAGCGACAGAGAGAGAGAGAGAGAGAGACGGGAACAGCGACAGAGAGAGAGAGAGAGAGAGAGACGGGAACAGCGACAGAGAGAGAGAGAGAGAGACGGGAACAGCGACAGAGAGAGAGAGAGAGAGAGACGGAACAGCGACAGAGAGAGAGAGAGAGAGACGGGAACAGCGACAGAGAGAGAGAGAGAGAGAGAGACGGGAACAGCGACAGAGAGAGAGAGAGAGAGAGAGACGGAACAGCGACAGAGAGAGAGAGAGAGAGAGAGACGGGAACAGCGACAGAGAGAGAGCGAGAGAGAGAGACGGGAACAGCGACAGAGAGAGAGCGAGAGAGAGAGACGGGAACAGCGACAGAGAGAGAGCGAGAGAGAGAGACGGGAACAGCGACAGAGAGAGAGCGAGAGAGAGAGACGGGAACAGCGACAGAGAGAGAGCGAGAGAGAGAGACGGGAACAGCGACAGAGAGAGAGAGAGAGACAGGAACAGCGACAGAGAGAGAGAGAGAGACAGGAACAGCGACAGAGAGACGGGAACAGCGACAGAGAGAGAGAGACAGGAACAGCGACAGAGAGAGAGAGACGGGAACAGCGACAGAGAGAGACAGAGAGACAGGAACAGCGACAGAGAGAGACAGAGAGACAGGAACAGCGACAGAGAGAGAGAGACAGGAACAGCGACAGAGAGAGACAGAGAGACAGGAACAGCGACAGAGAGAGACAGAGAGACAGGAACAGCGACAGAGAGAGACAGAGAGACAGAGAGACGGGAACAGCGACACAGAGAGAGACGAGGTGGTCACAGACACACACATTTGAAATGTCTTTATTATTTTGGAACGTGAGTGTAATGTTCACTTCATTTTTTTGTCACTTTTGTTTATTATCTACTTCAATTGCTTTGGCAAAGTTAACATACGGGGGGAGCAAGATGAGGAACACATGAGAAGCCATTTCCCCCCCCCATTTCCTCAACTCAAAGGTCACTTTCTGTCCATGTTTACATATGGTGACTTGAAGCTGCTATTCGTTAAAGGTTTCAAACAGAATCCGAGTCATCCGCAAGGCCGCTACCACGCAAGGCTGAACCAAAACCTCAGTGAAAGTCAAGGCTTGAAGTTAGACACCTTAATATAAAACCCAACTCAGTCATTTATTGGATAAACCAACAATGTTTCAGCATCACTATGCCTTCAGGGGTCTGAAGGAGGCACAGTGATGCTGAAATGTTGGCCGTTTACCCAATATATCACTGTGAGCTTGAGCTTGGATAAAAGAGTCTGCTAAATGTCATATATTACGTAGCGACTGGCCGACTATTTATTTTTATAGACTACAGTTCACCAGCCATTAATATGCACCTCTACCTACTTTCTTTTGGGTGTGCGCCAGCCATTGCTTTTTACTCGTTCGGTCATTTAATAACACAAGAACACCACATTACACGACAACACAACCCACAACAGCTGCACAAAGAAAAAGACAACTCTTAAAATAACTAACTCGCCTGTATATTCTCAACCTAACTAACTAACTCGCCTGTATATTCTCAACCTAACTAACTCGCCTGTATATTCTCAACCTAACTAACTAACTCGCCTGTATATTCTGGACATAACTAACTCACCTGTATATTCTGGACATAACTAACTCGCCTGTATATTCTCAACCTAACTAACTAACTCACCTGTATATTCTCAACCTAACTAACTAACTCGCCTGTATATTCTCAACCTAACTAACTCGCCTGTATATTCTCAACCTAACTAACTCACCTGTATATTCTGGACATAACTAACTCACCTGTATATTCTGGACATAACAGTCCGAGGTGGAGGCCCTAACCTTCTCCACCATGGCTGTCACCAGATAGTTGGTCTGGAAGTGTTTGGTGGTGAACTCCTTCCTACACTGGGGACAGGAAACCGGTGTCTGGGTACCCCTCCAGTAGGTACTGATACAGTGCTTACAGAAGTGATGCATGCACCCCAGCATCACCGGCTCAGTAAAGAGGTCACAGCAGATGGCGCAGGTCAAGTCTTTCTGAGACTGGACTGGCTCTTACTGTTGGGAGCTGCCGCAGACATGATGAGGACGCTCTGTTCTTTTAGAAATGAGGCACTTCAGTTCATAGACAGGCTAGAGGCAGACCACAGGGCTCGTCGCTAAGAGACTGGAGGGTGAGAGAGAGACCGTGTTATACACACACACTTTTAGGCTAGGAGTATTCATATCAGTACAGTAGCTATACACCTAGCTACACTGAATCTCAATGACAACTGTCGGGAGGCTAAAAGTTCAGCCTTCTAAACTCATCACCAACTATAATGGAATTGATCAAAACACAAATGATGTTTTTTCAGCCAGGCTAAAGTAACATCAGCCGTCAGGGAGAGAGCACCCACAGCAAGCAAATAACATTTGGTCTGTTACACAGCTAACCATTAGGGTAGGATTGTTGTCTGAGCCGAGCCCATAGCAGAGGAACGCTCTGTTTAGACTGGAGAGACGCTTAGTTACATTTCCCTAAATGCCACCAAAAACATGTTATCCCTTTATTATTTTACCACAACAAATCTGTTCTGGGGACGAAACTGGAAAATAACTCGTGTAGAAAGTAAACCTCGATGGTGCAAAGTTTGCTTTATCTCTGCATAACAACGAGGAAGTGGGGGGGGGTGCAACTTTAGACTATATCTGGTCTAAGCGATCGATGACAGCAGAGTAAACTGTCCAATCTTATTTCATTAGAAAGAGGAGAGTAATCCTGACTGAAATGCTGTACGAGCTGGAATAAATAAAAACCTAAATAAACACATGGCGGGATATTTAGTGTGTGGGGGGGGGCTCAACGTTCAAAGGGAACAAGGTATTTCGGAGCTGGCGTTGGTGACAATGGAGTACGCTGCCCTGCCTTACATAATTAAAAGATACGAGCATGTTTAAAATGATGGCCAATTAAAAACAAACAAATATAAATACACATTAGGAGGTTATTTGGCCAAATAGACAGACCTATATTTCCCCTATAGTAAAGAATGGGACGAGCTCAGAGTCACAGGAGTCATGTTATTCACGTGTTTACCGAGCAGTAACGTGGACAGGTCTCATTGCCCACAGTAGTAAAACACTGCGCCCGACAACACACCGGGAACAGTCGGTGCGCAACTACTAATACAGGAGTCGGTAGGGTGAAAAACGGACTTAAAATAAAGGCCTGGGGGTACTGTGTTTACTAAAAAACTACGGCAAGCAAGCTGGGACATATAGTAATATTATGTAGAGAGACGAAAATAAAAAACACATTTGCTAAAAAATGTCCATCTATCATTAGTTAACTAATCACAAAATCATTTGAGTAGTTTTCGTAATAACACGTCACAGTTCTCTAAACTCGAAAAGTAAAGCTGGATATTGACCCAGTCAGCTGACATTAACGGGAACAGTTCAGCTGGGGGTAATAACAAAATACTTAAAGGATACAGTACTAAAGGTCGTTTTTTATTAACAAATTAAAACGTGTCAGTTTGTCAATGTCACGCGGTTGGTGTAATAACATGTTCAACTACTTGGTGATGCCTTTAGATCGAAAGAAAATTAACTACTAAAGTGGAATAATGTTGTACTTTCTAATTTAAATTCTCAAACCCCTGGCCTTGTTCGGTCTCTTTCGTAAGTTTCCCCGAGGTTTTCCTATTTGCACCTCTGGTTTAGAAACCTTGTGGTTATAGTTAACTGGCAAGCATACTCCTAGTTAACTAATGCACGGTATCTAGCTACATGGTTTTATTTTTTGTTTTAAACAACACACTAGCAAGCTACTATTTGATTATTTGGTATGCAAGCTACAACTTGTGTATAAAGAGTCGAAGGAATGTGACCTACTGTCTCTGCAGCCCGAGGTGGAGAGCTCTGAGCTCTTCGCCAGATGTTGTTATCTGCTGCTGAGCCCCGCCTCGGCTCAGGAAGTCCAGACTCAGGGTTGCCACGTCTATTTACATTTATAGCCCATACCTAGTCAAAACCCGCTCACAAAGGCTTGAAAACCACTTCCCTTTCAACTGATTTAATGCGCCTGAAAGTCGTTTCGTGCTTTGTCGCCGTTATTTATTTGATGCGCAATGTTTTATCGAGAAAAAGGGTAGGAAGTGAATATCTCTATTATGACAATTTCATAGCCTACCTTCAACTGGTAGAACAACTGGCAGTAAACAAACTGCCTGATAAAGCAGCAGCAGGTCACAGTGAAATATATATAAATATTAAGAAAATGGCGTGGCGGCCATGGTGTAATTTTAGAAGTAGCGAAAAAAAAAAACACCACCCCTCTACAGGATGCAAATTTCTGTTTGAAAAAGCTAGTCTTAGCTTTCCTAACTGCCTGTGTATCTTGGTTCCCAACTTCCTGAAAACGTTGCATATCGCGGGGGCTATTCGATGCTGTGCAATACGCCACAGGATGTTTTTTTTTGTGCTGGTCAAGGGCAGTCAGGTCTGGAGAGAACCACGAAGGGCTATATCTGTTCCTCGTTCTAAATTTTTTGAATGGGGCATACTTATTCAAGATTGTGAGGAAAGCACTTTTAAAGAATAGCCAGGCATCTTCCACTGCCGGAATGAGGTCAATATCCTTCCAGGATACCCGACCCAGGTCGATTAGAAAGGCCTGCTCACTGAAGTGTTTTAGGGGCGTTTGACAGTAATGAGGGGTGGTCGTTTGACAGTGATGTGAGGGTGGTCGTTTGACAGTGATGAGTGGAGGTCGTTTGACCGCTGACCCATTACGGATGCAGGCAATGAGGCAGTGATCGCTGAGATCCTGGTTGAAGACAGCAGATGTGTATTTAGAGGGCAGGTTCGTCAGTATGATATCTATGAGGGTTCCGTGTTACGGATTTAGGGTTGTACCTGGTAGGTTCCATGATCATTTTGTGAGATTGAGGGCATCTAGCTTAGATTGTAGGACGGCCGGTGTTAAGCATATCTAATTTCGGTCACCTCTGAAGATAAATTGGGGGCAATTAAGTCACATATGGTGTCCAGGGCACAGCTGGGGGCTGAGGGGGGGTCTATAACAAGCGGCAACAGTAACATTGAGAGACTTATTTTTAAAAGTAGAAGCTCTACTGTTTGGGCACAGACTGAATATCATGACAGAACTCTGCAAGCTCTCCCTGCAGTAGATAGAAACAGGCTGTAATGACCCTCCCTGGTAACTTGACAGAATCATTCAGTATCTTCATAAACCCCCTTCTTTTAAAAATGTTTCTACTGACATTTCCTTTTTTCTCACCTCGTAGGACTTCTCATTTTAAATCCGTGTTGTATTGACATAGCGACATCTCTTCCTGATTTTGAAACTGAGATTCTGTTAGCTGGTAACAGTAGGACAGAGATTCTATGGTCCATTTTTGGGGAACATCACTTCTGCATTCATTTCAGGAATCTTTACAGTACTCCGGTAAGACCACTTGGACAGGTCTTCCTCTGGGGGGTGACGTTCTGTACTCTCTGGCATGTTGTTCTGAGTGTAAACTAATTCGACGTACTCTCTCTGCAGTAGATGGAAACTCGTGGAGATTGGAATTACTTCAAGGAAGTGAGAAGATGGCGGAAACTGAGGTTTTGTTTGAAACTGCTTGTGAGTCGGGTAAAGCTAATAGTACAGGAAGTGAGAATGAGTGGGTTACCGTGGTGACGAAAAAGGGACACAAGAGAAGAATAGTTGTGGTGGAAACTAGAAACCCCTAGCCCCGTTTTTAGTCGGAGTGAAGGTGTTGGACCAATGCTACATGGGGAATCTGTTTAACGTCTACAGGAAAATCTGGAATGTGTTGACGGAAAGTGTGGAGTTGGTGAGAGTCAAAACAAGTGGTTTTTTTGTTTTTTTTTGTGTGTGTCTGAGGAGCAGAAGAAACGTGTTTTAAGACTCAAAAAGACATCGGAGTGGAATGTTTCCCGCGTGGATTTTGAAGCAGGGCTCCTACCTACTGACCCGTAGGTACTGACCCGTAGGTACTGACCCGTAGGTACTGACCCGTATGTACTGACCCGTAGGTACTGACCCGTATGTACTGATCCGTAGGTACTGACCGTATGTACTGACCCGTAGGTACTGACCCGTATGTACTGACCCGTAGGTACTGACCCGTAGGTACTCACCCGTATGTACTGACCTGTATGTACTGACCCGCAGGTACTGACCCATATGTACTGACCCGTAGGTACTGACCCGTAGGTACTGACCCGTATGGTTGCTGGAGAATATAAATTTACTTCATCCATGCTACTGTTCTTTGATGAAGAGTCTCTCCCTTCTCATATAAAGTTTGGATTCATGAAATACCCTGAAAGAGCTTTTGTGCACAAGCCCCTTCAGTGTCATAAATGTAAAAGATTTGGTCATGTGTCAAGTGTGTTCAGAAGGGAAGAGTATTGTGTGCCAGATGAAGGGAAATGCTGCAACTGTGGAGGTGAACATGCGTCTGAATTCAAGGGTAAGGAGTGTCCTGTTAGGGTTGAAGGAGAATGAGGTGGTAAAGGGTAAAGGAGTGTCCTGTTAGGGTTGAAGGAGAATGAGGTGGTAAGGAGTGTCCTGTTAGGGTTGAAGGAGAATGAGGTGGTAAGGAGTGTCCTGTTAGGGTTGAATGAGGTGGTAAGGGTAAGAGAGTGTCCTGTTAGGGTTGAAGGAGAATGAGGTGGTAAGGAGTGTCCTGTTAGGGTTGAAGGAGAATGAGGTGGTAAGGAGTGTCCTGTTAGGGTTGAAGGAGAATGAGGTGGTAAGGAGTGTCCTGTTAGGGTTGAATGAGAATGAGATGGTAAGGGTAATGAGTGTCCTGTTAGGGTTGAATGAGGTGGTAAGGGTAAGGAGTTTCCTGTTAGGGTTGAAGGAGAATGAGGTGGTAAGGGTAAGGAGTTTCCTGTTAGGGTTGAAGTAGAATGAGGTGGTAAGGAGTGTCCTGTTAGGGTTGAAGGAGAATGAGGTGGTAAGGGTAAGAGTGTCCTGTTAGGGTTGAAGGAGAATGAGGTGGTAAGGAGTGTCCTGTTAGGGTTGAAGGAGAATGAGATGGTAAGGGTAAGGAGTTTCCTGTTAGGGTTGAAGGAGAATGAGATGGTAAGTAGTGTCCTGTTAGGGTTGAATGGAATGAGGTGGAAAGGAGTGTCCTGTTAGGGTTGAAGGAGGTGGAAAGGAGTGTCCTTACTCCCTTGTTTGTAACTTCCGGTGCCGACAGAGATGGCCGCCTCGCTTCGACGTTCCTAGGAAACTATGCAGTTTTTTGTTTTTTACGTGTTATTTCTTACATTAGTACCCCAGGTCATCTTAGGTTTCATTACATACAGTCGAGAAGAACTACTGAATATAAGATCAGCGTCAACTCACTATCAGTACGACCAAGAATATGTTTTCCGCCATGCCGGATCCTGTGTTCTGCCTTACAAACAGGACAACTGAATGGATCGCATTCAGCGACCCAAAAAAAAACGACTCGAAAAAGAGGGAAACGTAGGGGTCTTCTGGTCAGACTCCGGACAAGGGCACATCGCGCACCACTCCCCAGCATTCTTCTTGCCAATGTCCAGTCTCTTGACAACAAGGTTGATGAAATCCGAGCAAGGGTAGCATTCCAGAGGGACATCAGAGACTGCAACGTTCTCTGCTTCACGGAAACATGGCTTACTGGGAAGACGCTATCCGAGGGCGGTGCAGCCAACGGGTTTCTCCACGCACGCGCCGACAGAAACAAACATCTTTCTGGTAAGAAGAGTGGCGGGGGCGTATGCCTCATGACTAACGAGACATGGTGTGATGAAAGAAACATACAGGAACTCAAATCCTTCTGTTCACCTGATTTAGAATTCTCACAATCAAATGTAGACCGCATTATCTTCCAAGAGAATCTCTTCGATTATAATCACAGCCGTATATATCCCCCCCAAGCAGACACATCGATGGCCCGAACGAATTTATTTAACTCTATGCAAACTGGAAACCATTTATCCGGAGGCTGCATTCATTGTAGCTGGGGATTTTAACAAAGCTAATCTGAAAACAAGACTCTAAATTTTATCAGCATATCGATTGCGCAACCAGGGGTGGTAAAACCTTGGATCATTGTTACTCTAACTTCCGCGACGCATATAAGGCCCTGCCCCGCCCTTCGGAAAAGCTGACCACGACTCCATTTTGTTGATCCCTGCCTACAGGCAGAAACTTAAACAAGAGGCTCCCACGCTGAGGTCTGTCCAACGCTGGTCCGACCAAGCTGACTCCACACTCCAAGACTGCTTCCATCACGTGGACTGGGACATGCTCAGACAAGGCCAGATAAAAATATTGACGAATACGCTGATTCGGTGTGCGAGTTCATTCGAACGTGCGTTGAAGATGTCATTCCCATAGCAACGATAAAAACATTCCCTAACCAGAAACCGTGGATTGATGGCAGCATTCGTAGTGAAACTGAAAGTGCGAACCACTGCTTTTAATCAGGCAAGGTGTCTGCAACATGACCGAATACAAATAGTGCAGCTATTCCTCCGCAAGGCTATTAAACAAGCTAAGCGTCAGTACAGAGACAAAGTAGAATCTCAATTCAACGGCTCAGACACAAGAGGCATGTGGCAGGGTCTACAGTCAATCACGGAGTACAAGCAGAAACCCAGCCCAGTCACGGACCAGGATGTCTTGCTCCCAGGCAGACTAAATAACTTTTTCGCCCGCTTTGAGGATAATACAGTGCCACTGACACGGCCTGCAACGAAAACATGCGGTCTCTCCTTCACTGCAGCCGAGGTGAGTAAGACATTTAAACGTGTTAACCCTCGGCAAGGCTGCAGGCCCAGACGGCATCCCCAGCCGCGCCCTCAGAGCATGCGCAGACCAGCTGGCCGGTGTGTTTACGGACATATTCAATCAATCCCTATACCAGTCTGCTGTTCCCACATGCTTCAAGAGGGCCACCATTGTTCCTGTTCCCAAGAAAGCTAAGGTAACTGAGCTAAACGACTACACCCCGTAGCACTCACTTCCGTCATCATGAAGTGCTTTGAGAGACTAGTCAAGGACCATATCACCTCCACCCCTACCTGACACCCTAGACCCACTCCAATTTGATTATCGCCCAAATAGGTCCACAGACGATGCAATCTCAACCACACTGCACACTGCCCTAACCCACCTGGACAAGAGGAATACCTGTGAGAATGCTGTTCATCGACTACAGCACGGCATTCAACACCATAGTACCCTCCAAGCTCACAAGCTCGAGACCCTGGGTCTCGACCCGCCCCTGTGCAACTGGGTACTGACTTCCTGACGGGCCGCCCCCCCAGGTGGTGAGGGTAGGCACAATATCTCCTCCCCGCTGATCCTCAACACGGGGGCCCCACAAGGGTGCGTTCTGGAGCCCTCTCCTGTACTCCCTGTTCACCCACGACTGCGTGGCCACGCACGCTCCAACTCAATCATCAAGTTTGCGGACTGACACAACAGTGGTAGGCTTGATTACCAACAATGACGAGACGGCCTACAGGGAGGAGGTGAGGGCCCTCGGAGTGTGGTGTCAGGAAAATAACCTCACACTCAACGTCAACAAAACTAAGGAGATGATTGTGGACTTCAGGAAACAGCAGAGGGAACACCCCCTATCCACATCGATGGAACAGTAGTGGAGAGGTAGCAAGTTTTAAGCCTCGGCATACACATCACAGACAAACTGAATTGGTCCACTCACACTGACAGCGTTGTGAAGAAGGCGCAAAGGTAGCGCCTCTCTTCAACCTCAGGAGGCTGAAGAAATTTGGCTTGTCACCAAAAGCACTCACAAACTTCTACAGATGCACAATCGGTGAGCATCCTGGCGGGCTGTATCACCGCCTGGTACGGCAACTGCTCCGCCTCAACCGTAAGGCTCTCCAGAGGGTGCAGTGAGGTCTGCACAACGCATCACGGGGGGGCAACCACTCTGCCCTCCAGGACACCTACACCACCCGATGTTACAGGAAGGCTTGAGGAAGATCATCAAGCGACATCAACCACCCGGCCACTGCCTGTTCACCCCGCTTATCATCCAGAAGGCGAGGTCAGTACAGGTGCATCAAAGCTGGGACCGAGAGACTGAAAAACAGCTTCTATCTCAAGGCCATCTGACTGTTAAACAGCCATCACTAACATTGAGTGGCTGCTGCCAACACACTGTCATTGACACTGACCCAACTCCAGCCACTTTAATAATGGGAATTGATGGGAAATGATGTAAATATATCACTTGCCACTTTAAACAATGCTACCTTATATAATGTTACTTACTCTACATTATTCATCTCATATGCATATGTATATACTGTACTCTACATCATCGACTGCATCCTTATGTGTAACACATGTATCACTAGCCACTTTAACTATGCCACTTTGTTTACTTTGTCTACATACTCATCTCATATGTATATACTGTACTCGATACCATCTACTGTATGCTGCCTGTACCATCACTCATTCATATATCCTTATGTACATATTCTTTATCCCCTTACACTGTGTATAAGACAGTAGTTTTGGAATTGTTAGTTAGATTACTTGTTGGTTATCACTGCATTGTCGGAACTAGAAGCACAAGCATTTCGCTACACTCGCATTAACATCTGCTAACCATGTGTATGTGACAAATAAAATTTGATTTGATTTGATTTGGATTTTCCTGTTAGGGTTGAATGAATGAGGTGGTAAGGGTAAGGAGTGTCCTGTTAGGGTTGAAGGAGAATGAGGTGGTAAGGGAGTTTCTGTTAGGGTTGAAGGAGAATTGAGATGGTAAGGGTAAGGAGTGTCCTGTTAGGGGTTGAAGGAGAATGAGGTGGTAAGGAGTGTACTGTTAGGGTTGAAGAAGAATGAGGTGGTAAGGAGGTTCTGTTAGGGGTTGAAGGAGAATGAGGTGGTAAGGAGTGTCCTGTTAGGGTTGAAGGAGAATGAGGTGGTATGGGTAAGGACTGTCCTGTTAGGTTGAAGGAGAATGAGATGGTAAGGGTAAGGAGTGTCCTGTTAGGGTTGAAGGAGAATGAGATGGTAAGGGCAAGGAGTTTCCTGTTAGGGTTGAAGGAGAATGAGATGGTAAGGAGTTTCCTGTTAGGGCTGAAGGAGAATGAGATGGTAAGGTAAGGAGTTTCCTGTTAGGGTTGAATGAGAATGAGGTGGTAAGGGTAAGGACTGTCCTGTTAGGTTTGAAGGAGAATGAGGTGGTAAGGACTGTCCTGTTAGGGGTTGAAGGAGAATGAGATGGTAAGGAGTGTCCTGTTAGGGTTGAAGGAGAATGAGGTGGTAAGGGTAAGGAGTGTCCTGTTAGGGTTGAAGGAGAATGAGATGGTAAGGGTAAGGACTGTCCTGTTAGGGGTTGAAGGAGAATGAGGTGGTAAGGAGTGTCCTGTTAGGGTTGAAGGAGAATGAGGTGGTAAGGAGTGTCCTGTTAGGGTTGAAGGAGAATGAGGTGGTAAGGGAGTGTCCTGTTAGGGTTGAAGGAGAATGAGATGGTAAGGGTAAGGAGTTTCCTGTTAGGGTTGAATGAGAATGAGATGGTAAGGGTAAGGAGTGTCCTGTTAGGGTTGAAGTAGAATGAGATGGTAATGGTAAGGAGTGTCCTGTTAGGGTTGAAGGAGGATGAGGTGGTAAGGGGTGTCCTGTTAGGGTTGAAGGAGAATGAGATGGCAAGGGTAAGGAGTGTCCTGTTAGGGTTGAAGGAGATTGAGATGGTAAGGGTAAGGAGTGTCCTGTTAGGGTTGAAGGAGAATGAGGTGGTAAGGGTAATGAGTGTCCTGTTAGGGGTTGAAGGAGAATGAGGTGGTAAGGAGTGTCCTGTTAGGGGTTGAAGGAGAATGAGGTGGTAAGGAGTGTCCTGTTAGGGTTGAAGGAGAATGAGGTGGTAAGGGTAATGAGTTTCCTGTTAGGGTTGAAGGAGAATGAGATGGCAAGGGCAAGGAGTTTCCTGTTAGGGTTGAAGGAGAATGAGATGGTAAGGAGTTTCCTGTTATGGTTGAAGGAGAATGAGGTGATGTATGCACACATGACTGTAAGTCGCTTTGGATAAAGCGTCTGCTAAATGGCATATATTATTATTATTATTATTAAATCTCTAGAGGAGATCTGCAAGGAGGAATGGGCCAAAATACCAGCAAACAGTGTGAAAACCTTGTGAAGACTTACAGAAAACGTTTGACCTCTGTCATTGCCAACAAAGGGTATATAACAAAGTATTGAGATAAACTTTTGTTATTGACCAAATACTTATTTTCCACCATAATTTGCAAATAAATTCATTAAAAATCCTGTGATTTTCTGGATTATTTTCTCTCATTATGTCTGTCATAGTTGAAGTGTACCTATGATGAAAATTACAGGCCTCTCATCTTTTAAGTGGGAGAACTTGCACAATTGGTGGCTGACTAAATACTTTTTTGCCCCACTGTATATTATTCATAGCCGTCTATTTACCACCACAGACCGATGCTGGCACTAACACCACATTCAACCAACTCTATAAGGCCATAAGCAAACAAGAAAATGCTCACCCAGAAGCGGCGCTCCTAGTGGCTGGGTCTTTAATGCAGGCAGACTTACATTTACATCATTTACATTTAAGTCATTTAGCAGACGCTCTTATGCAGAGCGACTTACAAATTGGTGCATTCACCTTATGACATCCAGTGGAACAGTCACTTTACAATAGTGCATCTAAATCTTAAAGGGGGGATACTTATCCTATCCTAGGTATTCCTAAAGAGGTGGGGTTTGAGGTGCCTCCGGAAGGTGGTGATTGACTCCGCTGTCCTGGCGTCGTGAGGGAGTTTGTTCCTGCATTGGGGGCCAGAGCAGCGAACAGTTTTGACTGGGCTGAGCGGGAGCTGTACTTCCTCAGTGGTAGGGGAGGCGAGCAGGCCAGAGGTGGATGAACGCAGTGCCCTTGTTTGGGGTGTAGGGCCTGATCCAGAGCCTGGAGGTACTGAGGTGCCGTTCCCCTCACAGCTCCGTAGGCACCATGGTCTTGTAGCGGATGCGGCTTCAACTGGAAGCCAGTGGACGGAGAACGGAGGAGCGGGGTGACGTGAGAGAACTTGGAAGGTTGAACACCAGACGGGCTGCGGCGTTCTGGATGAGTTGAAGGGGTTTAATGGCACAGGCAGGAGCCCAGCCAACAGAGAGTTGCAGTAATCCAGACGGGAGATGACAAGTGCCTGGATTAGGACCTGCGCACAGCTTCCTGTGTGAGGCAGGGTCGTACTCTGCGGATGTTGTAGTAGCATGAACCTACAGGAACGGGCCACAGCCTTGATGTTGGCTGAGAACGCCAGGGTGTTGTCCAGGATCACACCAAGGTTCTTAGCGCTCTGGGAGGAGGACACAATGGAGTTGTCAACCGTGATGGCGAGATCATGGGACGGGCAGTCCTTCCCCGGGAGGAAGAGCAGCTCCGTCTTGCCGAGGTTCAGCTTGAGGTGGTGATCCGTCATCCACTGATATGTCTGCCAGACATGGTGAGATGCGATTCGCCACCTGGTCATCAGAAGGGGGAAAGGAGAAGATTAGTTGTGTGTCGTCTGCATAGCAATGATAGGAGACCATGTGAGGTTATGACAGAGCCAAGTGACTTGGTGTATAGCGAGAATAGGAGAGGCCTAGAACAGAGCCCTGGGGGACACCAGTGGTGAGAGCGTGGTGAGGAGACAGATTCCCGCCACGCCACCTGGTAGGAGCGACTGTCAGGGTAGGACGAATCACATGGGCCGTCGGAGATGCCCAACTAGGAGAGGGTGGAGAGGAGGATCTGATGGTTCACAGTATCGAAGGCAGCCGATAGATCTAGAAGGATGAGAGCAGAGGAGAGAGTTAGCTTTAGCAGTGCGGAGCGCCTCCGTGATACAGGAGAGCAGTCTCAGTTGAATGACTAGACTTGAAACCTGACTGATTTGGATCAAGAAGGTCATTCAGAGAGAGATAGCGGAGAGCTGGCCAAGGGCCCCGGCACGTTCAAGAGTTTTGGAGAGAAAGAAGAAGGGATACTGGTCTGTAATTGGTGACATCGGAGGGATCGAGTGTAGGTTTTTTCCAGAAGGGGTGCAACTCTCGCTCTCTTGAAGACGGAAGGGACGTAGCCAGCGGTCAGTGATGAGTTGATGGCGAGGTGAGGTAAGGGAGAAGGTCTCCGAAATGGTCTGGAGAAGAGGGGAGGGGATAGGGTCAAGCGGGCAGGTTGTTGGGCGGCCGGCCGTCACAAGACGCGAGATTTCATCTGGAGAGAGAGGAGAAAGTTTTAAATCAGTTTTACCATATTTTTACTAGCATGTCACATATGCAACCAGAGGAAACAATCTCTAGGCCACCACCTCACACTCAACACACAGAGATGCATACAATGCTCTCCCCGCCCTCCATTTGGCAAATCTAACCATAATTCTATCCTCCTGATTCCTGCTCACAAGCAAAACTAAAGCAGGAAGTACCAGTGACTTGCTCAAATGGATGCAGTCAGATGTGAATCAGATGCTACGCTACAGGACTGTTATGCTAGCACAAACTGGAGTATGTTCCTGGATTCCCCAATGGCATTGAGGAGTACACCACCTCAGTCATCGGCTTCATCAATAAGTGCATTGACGACGTCGTCCCCACAGTGACCGCATATACATACCTCAACCAGAATCCATCGAGTCAAAGGCAACATCCACATCGAAGCAAGGCTAGAGCTTCCGCTTTCAAGGAGCAGGACACTAATCCGGACGAACCATCAAACAGGCAAAGGGACAATACAGGATTAAGATTGGAATTCTACCACACAGCTCTGACGCTCGTCGGACATGTTGCAGGGCTTGCAAACAATTACAACTACAATGGGGAACCCAGCCGTGAGCCTACCAGACGGGCTTAATGCCTTTTATGCTCGCTTCGAGGCACGCAACACTGAAGCATACACAAGAGCACCAGCTGTTCTGGATGACTGTTTGATAACTCTCTCGATAGCCAATGTGAGCCAGACCTTTAAACAGGTCAACATTCACAAAGCCGCGAGGCCAGATGGATTACCAGGACGTGTACTCAAAGCATGAGCGGACCAACAGGCAGGTGTCTTCAGTGACATTTTCAACCTCTCCCTGACCGAATCTGTAATACCTACATGTTTCAAACAGACCACAATAGTCCCTTTGCCCAAGGAAGTGAAGTAAGCTACCTAAATTATTACTGCTCCGTAGCACTCACATCGGTAGCTATGAAGTGCTTTGAAAGGCTGGTCATGGCTCACATCAACACTATTATCCCAGAAACTCACTCCAACCCGCATACCGCCAAGACAGATCCACAGATGACACAATCTCAATCACACGACACACTGCCCTTTCACACATGGACAAAAGGAACACCTATGTGAGAATGCTGTTCATTGACTACAGCTCAGCGTTCAACACCATAGTTCCCACGAAGCTCACCATTATGCTAAGGATCCTGTGACTAAACACCTCTCTCTGCAACTCGATCCTGGACTTCCTAACGGGCCACCTCAAGGTGATAAGGGCAGGCAACAACACATCTGCCACGCTGATCCTTAACACTGGGACCCCTCAGGGGTGCGTGCTTAGTCCCCTCCTGTACTCCCTATTCACCCACGACTGCGTGGCCAAACACGACTCCAACACCATCATTAAGTTTTCTCACGACACAACAGTGGTAGGCCTGATCACCGACAACGATGAGAACGCCTATAGGGAGGAGGTCAGAGAACTGGCAGTGTGGTGCAAAGACAGCAACCTCTCCCTTAATGTGAGCAAGACAAAAGAGCTGATCGTGGACTACAGGAAAAGGCGGGCCGAGCACGCCCCCATAGCCTGCAGAGATAGCCTGCAAAGTAATGTCATACTTTCCAGGTCCATACCCAAACAGTTCGAACTACTAATTCTGAAAATTACTCTCTCCAGAAATAAGTCTCTCACTGTTGCCGCCTGCTACCGACCCCCCCTCAGCTCCCAGCTGTGCCCTGGACACCATTTGTGAATTGATTGCCCCCCATCTAGCTTCAGAGTTTGTTCTGCTAGGTGACCTAAACTGGGATATGCTTAACACCCCGGCAGTCCTACAATCTAAGCTAGATGCCCTCAATCTCACACAAATCATCAAAGAACCCACCAGGTACAACCCTAACTCTGTAAGCAAGGGCACCCTCATAGACGTCATCCTGACCAACTGGCCCTCCAAATACACCTCCGCTGTCTTCAACCAGGATCTCAGCGACCACTGCCTCATTGCCTGTATCCGCTACGGTGCCGCAGTCAAACGACAACCCCTCATCACTGTCAAACGCTCCCTAAAACACTTCTGTGAGCAGGCCTTTCTAATCGACCTGGCCCGGGTATCCTGGAAGGACATTGACCTCATCCCGTCAGTTGAGGATGCCTGGTCATTCTTTAAGAGTAACTTCCTCACCATTTTAGATAAGCATGCTCCGTTCAAAAAAATGCAGAACTAAGAACAGATACAGCCCTTGGTTCACTCCAGACCTGACTGCCCTCGACCAGCACAAAAACATCCTGTGGTGGACTGCAATAGCATCGAACAGTCCCCGCGATACGCAACTGTTCAGGGAACTCAGGAACCAATACACGCAGTCAGTCAGGAAAGCTAAGGCCAGCTTCTTCAGGCAGAAGTTTGCATCCTGTAGCTCCAACTCCAAAAAGTTCTGGGACACTGTGAAGTCCATGGAGAACAAGAGCACCTCCTCCCAGCTGCCCACTGCACTGAGGCTAGGGAACACAGTCACCACCGACAAATCCATGATTATCGAAAATCTTCAACAAGCATTTCAACGGCTGGCCATGCCTTCCGCCTGGCTACCCTACCGGCCAACAGCCCCGGCCCCGCAGCCTCTCGCCCAAGCCTCTCCAGGTTCTCCTTTACCTAAATCCAGATGGCAGATGTTCTGGAAAGAGCTGCAAACCTGGACCCGTATAAATCAGCTGGGCTTGACAATCTGGACCCTCTATTTCTGAAACTATCCGCCGCCATTGTCGCAACCCCTATTACCAGCCTGTTCAACCTCTCTTTCATATCGTCTGAGATCCCCAGGACTAGAAACTGCCGCAGTCATCCCTCTTCAAAGGGGTGACACCCTGGACCCAAACTGTTACAGACCTATATCCATCCTGCCCTGCCTATCTAAGGTCTTCGAAAGTCAAGTCAACAAACAGGTGACTGACCATCTTGAATCCACCGTACCTTCTCCGCTATGCAATCCGGTTTCCGAGCCGGTCACGGGTGCACCTCAGCCACACTCAAGGTACTAAACGACATCATAACCGCCATCGATAAAAGACAGTACTGTGCAGCCATCTTCATCGACCTCGCCAAGGCTTTCGACTCTGTCAATCAACATATTCTTATCGGCAGACTCAGTAGCCCTCGGTTTTTCGGATGACTGCCTTGCCTGGTTCACCAATTACTTTGCAGACAGAGTTCAGTGTGTCAAATCGAGGGCATGTTGTCCGCCCTGGCAGTCTCTATGGGGGTGCCACAGGGTTCACCTCGAGCCGACTCTTTCTCTGTATATATCAATGATGCTGCTCTTGCTGCGGGCGACCCCTGATCCACCTCTACGCAGACGACACCATTTTATACACTTTCGGCCCGTAATTGGACACTGTACTATCTAACCTCCAATCGAGCTTCAATGCCATACAACACTTCTTCCGTGGCCTCCAACTGCTCTTAAACGCTAGTAAAACCAAATGCATGCTTTTCAACCGATCGCGTCTTCCGCACCCGCATGCCCGACTAGCATCACCACACTGGATGGTTCCGATCTTGAATATGTGGACACCTATAAGTACCTAGGTGTCTGGCTAGACTGCAAACTCTCCTTCCAGACCCATATCAAACATCTCCAATCGAAAATCAAATCAAGAATCGGCTTTCTATTCCGCAACAAAGCCTCCTTCACTCACGCTGCCAAGCTTACCCTAGTAAAACTGACTATCCTACCGATCCTCGACTTCGGCGACGTCATCTACAAAATTGCTTCCAACACTCTACTCAGCAAACTGGATGCAGTTTATCACAGTGCCATCCGTTTTGTCACTAAAGCACCTTATACTACCCACCACTGCGACTTGTATGCTCTAGTCGGCTGGCCCTCGCTACACAAGCACACCAAGACAGTCGGGAAGAGGGCATGACAAAACCTATTCCACCCCAGGAGACTGAAAAGATTTGGCATGGGTCCTCAGATCCTCAAAAGGTTCTACAGCTGCAACTTCGAGAGCATTGGTTGCATCACTGCCTGGTATGGAAACTGCTTGGCCTCTGACCGCAAGGCACGACAGAGGGTAGTGTGTACGTCCCTGTACATCACTGGGGACAAGCTTCCTGCCATTCAGGACCTCTATACCAGGCGGTGTCAGAGGAAGGCCCTAGAAATGGTCAAATAATCCAGCCACCCTAGTCATAGACTGTTCTCTCTGCTACCACACGGCAAGCAGCATGGCAAGCAGTACCTGCGCACCAAGTCTAGGACCAAGAGGCTTCGAAACAGCTTCTGCCCCCCAGAAGTCATAAGACTCCTGAACATCTAACATCTAATGGCCACCCACTATTTGCCCCGCTTCTACACTTCTGCTACTCTCTGTTATTATCACTTTATGTACATATTACCTCAATTACCTCGACTAACCTGTGCCCCCGCCCATTGACTCTGTACCGGTACCCCCTGTATATAGCCTCCACATTGACACTGTACCGTAATACCCTGTATATAGCCTCCACATTGACTCTGTACTGTAATACCCTGTATATAGTCTCCACATTGACTCTGTACTGGTACCCCCTGTATATAGCCTCCACATTGACTCTGTACCGTAATACCCTGTATATAGTCTCCACATTGACTCTGTACCGGTACCCCCTGTATATAGCCTCCATATTGACTCTGTACCGGTACCTCCTGTATATAGCCTCCACATTGACTTGGTACCGGTACCCCTTGTATATAGCCTCCACATTGACTCTGTACCGGTACCCCCTGTATATAGTCTCCACATTGACTCTGTACTGGTACCCCTGTATATAGCCTCCACATTGACTCTGTACCGGTACCCCTGTATATAGCCTCCACATTGACTCTGTACTGGTACCCCTGTATATAGCCTCCACATTGACTCTGTACCGGTACCCCTGTATATAGCCTCCACATTGACTCTGTACTGGTACCCCTGTATATAGCCTCCATATTGACTCTGTACTGGTACCCCTGTATATAGCCTCCACATTGACTTGGTACCGGCAATTTCTGTATATAGCCTCCACATTGACTTGTACGGGTAACCCTCGTATAGTCTCCACATTGACTCTGTACTGGTACCCCTGTATATAGCCTCCACATTGACTTTGTACCGGTACCCCTGTATATAGCCTCCACATTGACTCTGTACCGGTACCCCCTATATATAGCTCCACATTGACTCTGTACCGTTCCCCCTGAATATAGACTCCACATTGACTCTGTACCGGTGCCCCTGTATAGCCTCCACATTGACTCTGTACTGTAACACCCTGTATAGTCTCCACATTGACTCTGTACTGGTGCCCCCTGTATATAGCCTCCACATTGACTCTGTACTGTAACACCCTGTATATAGCCTCCACATTGACTCTGTGCTGGTACCCCTGTATATAGCCTCCACATTGACTCTGTGCGGTACCCCTATATAGCCTCCACATTGACTCTGTACTGGTGCCCCCTGTATATATAGCCTCCACATTGACTCTGCACCGTAATACCCTGTATATAGTCTCCACATTGACTCTGTACCGGTACCCCTGTATATAGCCTCCATATTGACTCTGTACCGGTACCTCCTGTATATAGCCTCCACATTGACTTGGTACCGGTACCCCTTGTATATAGCCTCCACATTGACTCTGTACCGGTACCCCCTGTATATAGTCTCCACATTGACTCTGTACTGGTACCCCCTGTATATAGCCTCCACATTGACTCTGTACCGGTACCCCCTGTATATAGCCTCCACATTGACTCTGTACTGGTACCCCTGTATATAGCCTCCACATTGACTCTGTACCGGTACCCCTGTATATAGCCTCCACATTGACTCTGTACTGGTACCCCCTGTATATAGCCTCCATATTGACTCTGTACTGGTACCCCCTGTATATAGCCTCCACATTGACTTGGTACCGGTACCCCCTGTATATAGCCTCCACATTGACTCTGTACGGGTAACCCCTGTATATAGTCTCCACATTGACTCTGTACTGGTACCCTGCAGGAGAACACATTGATTCCTTTGTACCGGTACCCTGTATATAGCCTCCACATTGACTCTGTACCGGTACCCTATATATAGCCTCCACATTGACTCTGTACCGGTGCCCCTGAATATAGACTCCACATTGACTCTCCTGTACCGGTACCCCCCTGTATATAGCCTCCACATTGACTCTGTACTGTAACACCCTGTATATAGTCTCCACATTGACTCTGTACTGGTGCCCCCTGTATATAGCCTCCACATTGACTCTGTACTGTAAGTCTCCACATTGACTCTGTACTGGTATATAGCCTCCACATTGACTCTGTACCAGTACCCCTGTATATAGCCTCCACACTGACTCTGTACCGGTACCACCTGTATATAGCCTCCACATTGACTCTGTACCGTAACATAGATAGATAGATAGATAGATAGATAGATAGATAGATAGATAGATAGATAGATAGATAGATAGATAGATAGATAGATAGATAGATAGATAGATAGATAGTACCACTAGGTCTATATACTGAGATAGATAGTACCACTAGGTCTATATACTGAGATAGATAGTACCACTAGGTCTATATACTGAGATAGATAGTACCACTAGGTCTATATACTGAGATAGATAGTACCACTGAGATAGATAGTACCACTAGGTCTATATACTGAGGTAGATAGTACCACTGAGATAGATAGTACCACTAGGTCTATATACTGAGATAGATAGTACCACTAGGTCTATATACTGAGATATAGTACCACTGAGATAGATAGTACCACTAGGTCTATATACTGAGGTAGATAGATAGTACCACTAGGTCTATATACTGAGGTAGATAGATAGTACCACTAGGTCTATATACTGAGATAGATAGTACCACTGAGATAGATAGTACCACTAGGTCTATATACTGAGATAGATAGTACCACTGAGATAGATAGTACCACTAGGTCTATATACTGAGGTAGATAGATAGTACCACTAGGTCTATATACTGAGATAGATAGTACCACTGAGGCAGATAGTACCACTAGGTCACAGAACAGGGCTCCGGGCAGCCGAGCGGAAATGGAGGAAAACTTCGCCTCCTGCGGACCTGGCATCCTTTCACTCTCCTCTCTACATTTTCCTCCTTCTGTCTCTGCTGCTAAAGCCACTTTCTACCACGCTAAATTCCAAGCATCTGCCTCTAACCCTAGGAAGCTCTTTGCCACCTTCTCCTCCCTCCTGAATCCTCCTGCCCCTCCCCCCTCCTCCTCTCTGCAGATGACTTCGTCAACTATTTTGAAAAGAAGGTCGACGACATCCGATCCTTGTTTGCTAAGTCAAACGACACCGCTGGTTCTGCTCACACTGCCCTACTCCTGTGCTCTGACCCTCTTTCTCCCCTCCTCCAGATGAAATCTCGCGTTCTTGTGATCGCTCGGCCGCCCAACAACCTGCCCGCTTGACCCTATCCTCCTCTCTTCCCTCCTCCAGACCATTTCCGGAGACCCTTCTCCCTTACCTCACCTCGCTCATCAACTCATCCCTGACCGCTGGCTACGTCCCTTCCGTCTTCAAGAGAGCGAGAGTTGCACCCCTTCTGAAAAAACCTACACTCGATCCCTCCGATGTCAACAATTACAGACCAGTATCCCTTCTTTCTTTTCTCTCCAAAACTCTTGAACGTGCCGTCCTTGGCCAGCTCTCCCGCTATCTCTCTCTGAATGACCTTCTTGATCCAAATCAGTCAGGTTTCAAGACTAGTCATTCAACTGAGACTGCTCTCCTCTGTATCACGGAGGCGCTCCGCACTGCTAAAGCTAACTCTCTCTCCTCTGCTCTCATCCTTCTAGATCTATCGGCTGCCTTCGATACTGTGAACCATCAGATCCTCCTCTCCACCCCTCTCCGAGTTGGGCATCTCCGGCGCGGCCCACGCTTGGATTGCGTCCTACCTGACAGGTCGCTCCTACCAGGTGGCGTGGCGAGAATCTGTCTCCTCACCACGCGCTCTCACCACTGGTGTCCTCAGGGCTCTGTTCTTGGCCCTTCTCCTATTCTCGCTATACACCAAGTCACTTGGCCTCTGTCACACCCTCACATGGTCTCTCTTATCATTGCTATGCAGACGACACACACCATCTTCTCTTCTGGATGACCAGGTGTAATAATCGCATCTCTGCATGTCTGGCAGACATATCAGTGTGGATGACGGATCACCACCAAGCTGAACCTCGGCAAGACGGAGGCTCTTTCCTCCCGGGAAGGACTGCCCGCTCCATGATTCATCACGGCTGACAACCCACTGTGTCCTCCTTCCCAGAGCGCCAAGAACCTTGGCGTGATCCTTGACAACACCCTGTCGTTTCTCAACTAACATCAAGGCGGTGGCCCGTTCCTGTAGGTTCATGCTCTACAACATCCGCAGAGTACGACCCTGCCTCACACAGGAAGCGGCGCAGGTCTAATCCAGGCACTTGTCATCTCCCGTCTGGATTACTGCAACTCGCTGTTGGCTGGGCTCCCTGCCTGTGCCATTAAACCCTTCAACTCATCCAGAACGCCGCAGCCCGTCTGGTGTTCAACCTTCCCAAGTTCTCTCACGTCACCCCGCTCCTCCGTTCTCTCCACTGGCTTCCAGTTGAAGCTCGCATCCGCTACAAGACCATGGTGCTTGCCTACGGAGCTGTGAGGGGAACGGCACCTCAGCTGCCTCCAGGCTCTGATCAGGCCCTACACCCAAACAAGGGCACTGCGTTCATCCCACCTCTGGCCTGCTCGCTCCCTACCACTGAGAGAAGTACAGCTCCCGCTCAGCCCAGTCAAAACTGTTCGCTGCCCTGGCCCCCAATGGTGGAACAAACTCCCTCACGACGCCAGGACAGCGGAGTCAATCACCACCTTCCGGAGACACCTGAAACCCCACCTCTTTAAGGAATACCTAGGATAGGGATAAGTAATCCCTCTCACCCCTTAAGTTTTAGATGCACTATTGTTAAGTGACTGTCCCACTGGATGTCATAAGGTGAATGCACCAATTTGTAAGTCGCTTCTGGATAAGAGCGTCTGCTAAATGACTTAAAATGTAAAATAAATGTAGATAGATAGTACCACTAGGTCTATATACTGAGATAGATAGTACCACTAGGTCTATATACTGAGGTAGATAGTACCACTAGGTCTATATACTGAGATAGATAGATAAATAGATAGGTACCACTAGGTCTATATACTGAGATAGATAGTACCACTAGGTCTATATACTAAGATAGATAGTACCACTAGGTCTATATACTGAGGTAGATAGTACCACTAGGTCTATATACTGAGATAGATAGATAGTACCACTAGGTCTATATACTGAGATAGATAGTACCACTCATGTCTATATACTGAGATAGATAGTACCACTAGGTCTATATACTGAGATAGATAGTACCACTAGGTCTATATACTGAGATAGATAGATAGTACCACTAGGTCTATATACTGAGATAGATAGTACCACTAGGTCTATATACTGAGATAGATATACCACTGAGATAGATAGTACCACTAGGTCTATATACTGAGGATAGATAGCACCACTAGGTCTATATACTGGAGATAGATAGTACCACTGAGATAGATAGTACCACTAGGTCTATATACTGAGATAGATAGTACCACTAGGTCTATATACTAAGATATTCACATGTAATTTATTTCTCACGCTGACAGGCTAATCTATGCTTATAAACTGTAGGCTTTACATGTTGTGGTCTCTTTTTACCAGTCTCAAATGGCACTCTATTCCCTATGGGCTTTGATAAAACATGAACAGACAGTGGCAGTTCTCTCTTTACAGTGTCTGTGTCCCAGATGGCACTCTATTCCCTATGGGCTTTGATAAAAGGTGAACAGACAGTGGCAGTTCTCCCTTTACAGTGTCTGTGTCCCAGATGGCACTCTATTCCCTATGGGCTTTGATAAAAGGTGAACAGACAGTGGCTGTGTGATGGCACCTATTCCCTAGGCTTTGATAAAGGTGAACAGACAGTGGCTGTGTGACCCCAATCAATGGAAGCAATACTGCAGTTGTCAATATCACAGACAGAGGCAGTTCTCTCTCTTTACAGTGGCTATGTTCCAAATTACACGACATCTGTCCGTGTGCTCTTGAGCAAGGCACTTAACCTAATTGCTCCTGTAAGTCGCTCTGGATAAGAGCGTCTGCTAAATGACAAATATTCCCTAGATTCAACTATGTTTTGGGAATTATAACATGTTGTAATGCAATGTAGACAGCAGACTCTTTCTCGGAATATGAGGTGGAGAACACCAGCATCTGATTTCTGTGTCCCAAATGGCAAACTATTCCTATGTAGTGCACTACTTTAGACCCCTATTCCTGTGTAGTGCACTACTTTAGACCCTATTCCCTATGTAGTGCACTACTTTAGACCCTATTCCTATGTAGTGCACTACTTTAGACCCTATTCCTATCTAGTGCACTACTTTAGACCCTATTCCTATGTAGTGCACTACTTTAGACCCTATTCCTGTGTAGTGCACTACTTTAGAACCTATTCCCTATGTAGTGCACTACTTGACCCTATTCCTATGTAGTGCACTACTTTAGACCCTATTCCTATGTAGTGCACTACTTTAGACCCTATTCCCTGTGTGTAGTGCACTACTTTAGACCCTATTCCTATGTAGTGCACTACTTTAGACCCTATTCCCTATGTAGTGCACTACTTTAGACCCTATTCCTGTGTAGTGCACTACTTTAGACCCTATTCCTGTGTAGTGCACTACTTTAGACCCTATTCCATGTAGTACTACTTTAGACCCCCTATTCCCTATGTAATTACTACTTTAGACCCTATTCCTATGTAAGTGCACTACTTTAGACCAAGGTGCAGAGATAGTGAGGTGCCATTTAGGAACACATTCTCATTCCTCAATGTATCTTTATCTTTTAATGTGGTTTAATTTGTCTTTACGATATTCTGAGAGTTTACTCTGTCTTTACGATATTCTGAGAGTTTACTCTGTTAGCTACGATATTCTGAGAGTTTACTCTGTCTTTACGATATTCTGAGAGTTTACTCTGTCTTTATGATATTCTGAGAGTTTACTCTGTCTTTATGATATTCTTATATTACAATGTACTGGTCTAGTGACTATTTTGATCAGAGATCGCAGGGTCAAGATTCCCTAGCTATAACAATTCTATAATTTATCCTATTTTGCTGCTAGTTTACACGAGAGAGAGAGAGAGAGAGAGAGAGAGAGAGAGAGAGAGAGAGAGAGAGAGAGAGAGAGAGAGAGAGAGAGAGAGAGAGAGAGCGAGAGAGAGACACAGAGAGAGGGACAGAGAGAGAGAGAGACAGAGAGAGACAGAGAGACAGAGGAGTGAGAGAGAGAGAGAGAGACAGAGAGAGAGAGAGAGAAGCGAGAGAGACGCAGAGAGGAGAGACGGAGAGAGAGAGAGACAGAGAGAGAGACAGAGAGAGAGGAGAGAGAGAGAGAGAGAGAGAGAGAGAGAGAGAGAGAGCGGAGAGAGAGAGAGAGAGAGAGAGAGAGAGAGAGAGAGAGAGAGAGAGGAGAGAGAAAGAGAGAGAGAGAGAGGAGAGAGAGAGAGAGAGAGAGAGAGGGAGAGAGA
>NW_025748767.1:0-10000 GCF_021184085.1 Oncorhynchus gorbuscha
AGCAAATTATCTTCAGGAACAGGGTTGGAGAGCCCATGGCATACAGAGTACTGGGGAGCTGCAGGAACAGGGTTGGAGAGCCCATGGTATACAGAGTACTGGGTAGCAGGAACAGGGTTGGAGAGCCCATGGCATACAGATTACTGGGTAGCTACAGGAACCGGGTTGGAGAGCTCCATGGTATACAGGGTACTGGGTAGCTACAGGAACCGTGTTGGAGAGCCCATGGTATACAGAGTACTGGGTAGCAGGAACAGGGTTGGAGATCCCATGGCATACAGAGTGCTGGGTAGCAGGAACAGGGTTGGAGAGCTCATGGTATACAGAGTACTGGGTAGCAGGAACAGGGTTGGAGATCCCATGGCATAGAGAGTACTGGGTAGCTACAGGAACAGGGTTGGAGAGCCCATGGCATAGAGAGTACTGGGCAGGGAGAGCCCATGGTATCACAGAGTACTGGGCAGCTGCAGGAACAGGGTTGGAGAGCCCATGGCATACAGAGTACTGGGCTGAATATCAGCTGTCGTGCAGCGAGAGTCTAAACGCTCCTCAAACAGTGGTTGATGACTGAAAATAGGCATCCATCCCACATGATTGAAAAATTGACCGGCTGGAAAGTGGCCTCCCTTCTATGTCACGTAATAGAACTGATTGAAGACAGGCGCAGGAATACGTAATAGGGGTCAGCTACTCCACCCAAAATACACCACGCCATGAAAGGCCCAAAACAAACACGTATACAAAAACACAGGGGTGTAACTCAAACAAAAGAGCCTCTAATAAATACACTGGTCGAGACCCCCTTAATAACGATGCACGGGACGAGACCCCTTAATAACGTGCACGGGACGAGACCCCTTAATAATGATGCACGGACGAGACCCCCTTAATAATGATACACTGGTCGAGACCCTTAATAACGATTCACGGGACGAGACCCCTTAATAACGATTCACGGCACGAGACCCCTTAATAACGATTCACGGCACGAGACCCTTAATAACGATTCACAGGACGAGACCCCTTACTAATGATGCACGGGACGACCCCTTAATAACGATTCACGGCACGAGACCCCTTAATAACGATTCACGGGACGAGACCCTTAATAACGATACACTGGTCGAGACCCCTTAATAACGATTCACGGGACGAGACCCCCTTACTAACGATACACGGGTCGAGACCCTTAATAACGATTCACGGCACGAGACCCCTTACTAACGATACACGGGTCGAGACCCCTTAATAACGATACACTGGTCGAGACCCCTTAATAACGATTCACGGGACGAGACCCCTTACTAACGATACACTGGTCGAGACCCCTTAATAACGATTCACGGCACGAGACCCCTTACTAACGATACACGGGTCGAGACCCCTTAATAATGATACACTGGTCGAGACCCGTTAATAACGATTCACGGGACGAGACCCCTTACTAACGATTCACAGGACGAGACCCCTTACTAATGATACACGGCACGAGACCCCTTAATAACGATTCACGGGACGAGACCCCTTACTAACGATACACGGGACGAGACCCCTTAATAACGATTCACTGGACAAGACCCCTTAATAATGATTCACGGGACGAGACCCCTTAATAACGATACACGGGACGAGACCCCTTAATAATGATGCACGGGACGTAACGATTCACGGCACGAGGCCCCTTAATAACGATTCACGGGACGAGACCCCTTAATAACGATACACTGGTCGAGACCCCTTAATAACGATACACGGGACGAGACCCTTACTAACGACACGGGTCGAGACCCTTAATAACGATTCCGGGTTGGAGCGAGTGGTCGCATCGGCACTTCGGCCCGCGGGTAGTATAACTTTTTCATTACATTTCATTATATTTCATTATAGCACAACGGTTTGATTTGTCTAATCTTAGCAATTTCTTCTCAGCTAGCTACATAGCCGTCTTTGTATCAAAGATAATTGCGTAATTATCGTATTTCGCCGTCCTAACGTAGTCTTCACTAGCCAGCTAGCTAACGTCCACTGATTAGCTGCACTGGAGAAACTATTACACTCAACTGAACGACTTGATTAGTGTAGTGTTAGCTAGCTACATAGCTGTCTTTGCTGTCTTCGTATCCAAGATAATTGTGTTGTTTAGGTTTAGAGTGTGTAGTCTTAGAGTGATTATCTTAATTTACCGAGGTTAGCTAGCCAGCTATTTGTCGTCCTTAACGTAGGAGACTCTGCTAGCTAGCCAACGCTAGCCAACGTCTTCTGAATAGAACTCAACAACCCGGTCGCATTCACAGGTAGTATCACATTTTCACTTCATTTCATTACAGTACAACGGTTTGATTTGTTTGATCGTAGCTAGCTACATAGCTAGCTACATAGCCGTCTTTGTATCAAAGATAATTGTGTAGTCTAGAGCGATTTTCTAGGTTCGCTAGCCAGCTATTGTCGTTCTTTTAACGCAACGTAACGTAAACAACACTGCTAGCTAGCCAGCTAGCCCCGAATAGCAACACTGCAGAAACTATTACACTCAACGGAACGACTTGATTAGTGTAGTGTCAACAATGCACCCACTGCCAGCTAGCCTACTTCAGCAGTACTGTATCATTTTTAATCATTTTAGTCAATAAGATTCTTGCTACGTAGCTTAACTTTCTGAACATTCGAGACGTGTAGTCCACTTGTCATTCCAATCTCCTTTGCATTAGCGTAGCCTCTTCTGTAGCCTGTCAACTATGTGTCTGTCTATCCCTGTTCTCTCCTCTCTGCACAGACCATACAAACGCTCCCACACCGCGTGGCCGCGGCCACCCTACTCTGGTGGTCCCAGCGCGCACGACCCACGTGGAGTTCCAGGTCTCCGGTAGCCTCTGGAACTGCCAATCTGCGGTCAACAAGGCAGAGTTCATCTCAGCCTATGCCTCCCTCCAGTCCCTCGACTTCTTGGCACTGACGGAAACATGGATCACCACAGACAACACTGCTACTCCTACTGCTCTCTCTTCGTCCGCCCACGTGTTCTCGCACACCCCGAGAGCTTCTGGTCAGCGGGGTGGTGGCACCGGGATCCTCATCTCTCCCAAGTGGTCATTCTCTCTTTCTCCCTTACCCATCTGTCTATCGCCTCCTTTGAATTCAATGCTGTCACAGTTACCAGCCCTTTCAAGCTTAACATCCTTACCATTTATCGCCCTCCAGGTTCCTCGGGAGAGTTCATCAATGAGCTTGATGCCTTGATAAGCTCCTTTCCTGAGGATGGCTCACCTCTCACAGTTTTGGGCGACTTTAACCTCCCCACGTCTACCTTTGACTCTTTCCTCTCTGCCTCCTTCTTTCCACTCCTCTCCTCTTTTGACCTCACCCTCTCACCTTTCCCCCTACTCACAAGGCAGGCAATACGCTCGACCTCATCTTTACTAGATGCTGTTCTTCCACTAACCTCATTGCAACTCCTCCAAGTCTCCGACCACTACCTTGTATCCTTTTCCTCTCGCTCTCATCCAACACCTCCCACACTGCCCCTACTCGGATGGTATCGCGCCGTCCCAACCTTCGCTCTCTCTCCCCCGCTACTCTCTCCTCTTCCATCCTATCATCTCTTCCCTCCGCTCAAACCTTCTCCAACCTATCTCCTGATTCTGCCTCCTCAACCCTCCTCTCCTCCCTCTCTGCATCCTTAGACTCTCTATGTCCCCTATCCTCCAGGCCGGCTCGGTCCTCCCTCCCGCTCCGTGGCTCGATGACTCATTGCGAGCTCACAGAACAGGGCTCCGGGCAGCCGAGCGGAAATGGAGGAAAACTTGCCTCCCTGCGGACCTGGCATCCTTTCACTCCCTCCTCTCTACATTTTCCTCCTCTGTCTCTGCTGCTAAAGCCACTTTCTACCACGCTAAATTCCAAGCATCTGCCTCTAACCCTAGGAAGCTCTTTGCCACCTTCTCCTCCCTCCTGAATCCTCCTCCCCCTCCTCCCTCTCTGCAGATGACTTCGTCAACCATTTTGAAAAGAAGGTCGACGACATCCGATCCTCGTTTGCTAAGTCAAACGACACCGCTGGTTCTGCTCACACTGCCCTACCCTGTGCTCTGACCTCTTTCTCCCCTCTCTCTCCAGATGAAATCTCGCGTCTTGTGACGGCCGGCCGCCCAACAACCTGCTCACTTGACCCTATCCCCTCCTCTCTTCTCCAGACCATTTCCGGAGACCTTCTCCCTTACCTCACCTCGCTCATCAACTCATCCCTGACCGCTGGCTACGTCCCTTCCGTCTTCAAGAGAGCGAGAGTTGCACCCCTTCTGAAAAAACCTACACTCGATCCCTCCGATGTCAACAATTACAGACCAGTATCCCTTCTTTCTTTTCTCTCCAAAACTCTTGAACGTGCCGTCCTTGGCCAGCTCTCCCGCTATCTCTCTCTGAATGACCTTCTTGATCCAAATCAGTCAGGTTTCAAGACTAGTCATTCAACTGAGACTGCTCTCCTCTGTATCACGGAGGCGCTCCGCACTGCTAAAGCTAACTCTCTCTCCTCTGCTCTCATCCTTCTAAATCTATCGGCTGCCTTCGATACTGTGAACCATCAGATCCTCCTCTCCACCCTCTCCGAGTTGGGCATCTCCGGCGCGGCCCACGCTTGGATTGCGTCCTACCTGACAGGTCGCTCCTACCAGGTGGCGTGGCGAGAATCTGTCTCCTCACCACGCGCTCTCACCACTGGTGTCCCCAGGGCTCTGTTCTTGGCCCTCTCCTATTCTCGCTATACACCAAGTCACTTGGCTCTGTCATAACCTCACATGGTCTCTCCTATCATTGCTATGCAGACGACACACAATTAATCTTCTCCTTTCCCCCTTCTGATGACCAGGTGGCGAATCGCATCTCTGCATGTCTGGCAGACATATCAGTGTGGATGACGGATCACCACCTCAAGCTGAACCTCGGCAAGACGGAGCTGCTCTTCCTCCCGGGAAGGACTGCCCGTTCCATGATCTCGCCATCACGGTTGACAACTCCATTGTGTCCTCCTCCCAGAGCGCCAAGAACCTTGGCGTGATCCTGGACAACACCCTGTCGTTCTCAACCAACATCAAGGCGGTGGCCCGTTCCTGTAGGTTCATGCTCTACAACATCCGCAGAGTACGACCCTGCCTCACACAGGAAGCGGAGCAGGTCCTAATCCAGGCACTTGTCATCTCCCGTCTGGATTACTGCAACTCGCTGTTGGCTGGGCTCCCTGCCTGTGCCATTAAACCCCTTCAACTCATCCAGAACGCCGCAGCCCGTCTGGTGTTCAACCTTCCCAAGTTCTCTCACGTCACCCCGCTCCTCCGTTCTCTCCACTGGCTTCCAGTTGAAGCTCGCATCCGCTACAAGACCATGGTGCTTGCCTACGGAGCTGTGAGGGGAACGGCACCTCAGTACCTCCAGGCTCTGATCAGGCCCTACACCCAAACAAGGGCACTGCGTTCATCCACCTCTGGCCTGCTCGCCTCCCTACCACTGAGGAAGTACAGCTCCCGTTCAGCCCAGTCAAAACTGTTCGCTGCTCTGGCCCCCAATGGTTGACTCTTCCGATGTAGGAGTGGGGGCGGTCCTTTCCCAACGATCCATCAAGGACCAAAAGATTCATCAATGTGCCTTCATGTTAAATCGTCTCAACTCTGCGGAAAGGAACTATTTAAGATGACTTTGGAGGAGTGGAGGCACTGGCTGGAAGTGGCGGAAAACCGAATGTTTGTCCCTGATTCGGCCCGGCCTCAGGTTCTGGAATGGGCTCACTCCTCGAGGCTTCCTTGTCATCCTGGTGTCCGTCATACCCTGGCTTTCCTCCGACAATGCTTCTGGGGGCCTAACATGGCTCCTGATGTCTCGGCCTTCATTGAGCGTGCATGGTGTGTGCGGACAAGCTACGCGGCAAGCGTCGTCTGGCCTCTTTCAGCTACTCCCTGTTCCACATCGCCCTTGGTCCCATATATCCCTGGATTTTGTCACTGGATAGATTTTCCAAAACCGCCCAATTTATCTCCCCAAGTTACCTTCAGCCAAGGAGAAGGCATGTCTTCCGAATCCATGGACTCCCGTTCGTCTCTGATCAGCGTCCTCAGTTCTCATCCTGATTCTGGAAGGCGTTCTGCACCTTTATCGGGTCATTGGCCAGCCTTTAACCTTAACCACACTGGTAACATTATGCCTAACCTTAACCACACTGTTGACCTTATGCCTAACCTTAACCTTACTGGTGACCTTATGCCTAACCTTAACCATACTGGTGACCTTATGCCTATCCTTAACCACACTGATGACCTTATGCCTAACCTTAACCACACTGGTGACCTTATGCCTAACCTTAACCACACTGTTGACCTTATGCCTAACCTTAACCACACTGTTGACCTTATGCCTAACCTTAACCACACTGGTAACCTTATGCCTAACCTTAACCACACTGGTAACCTTATGCCTAACCTTAACCACACTGGTAACCTTATGCCTAACCTTAAGCCTAACCTTAACCACACTGTTGACCTTATGCCTAACCTTAACCATACTGGTAACATTATGCCTAACCTTAACCACACCACACCACACCACACCACACCACACCACACCACACCACACCACACCACACCGGTAACCTTAACCACACCACACCACACCGGTAACCTTAACCACACCACACCACACCGGTAACCTTAACCACACCACACCGGTAACCTTAACCACACCACACCACACCACACCACACCACACCACACCACACCACACCACACCACACCACACCACACCACACCACACCACACCGGTAACCTTAACCACACCACACCACACCGGTAACCTTAACCACACCACACCACACCACACCACACCACACCACACCACACCACACCACACCGGTAACCTTAACCACACCACACCACACCACACCGGTAACCTTAACCACACACCGCACCGCACCGCACCGCACCGCACCGCACCGCACCACACCACACCGCACCACACCGCACCGCACCGCACCGCACCGCACCGGTAACCTTATGCCTAACCTTAAATCAAGACATATCAAATGTTGACTTTGTAACCAGGCAAGTCAGTTAAGAACATATTCTTATTTTCAATGACGGCCTGTTCAGGGGCAGAACGACAGATTTGTACCTTGTCAGCTCGGGGGTTTGAACTCGCAACCTTCCGGTTACAAATCCAACGCTCTAACCACTAGGCTACGCTGCCGCCCCAGATGCAGACTGACTGTAGCTCCAGATTAGCTTCAGGACGGTGATGCGTTATGGTTTGTTGCTGCTAGTCCACTGTATTAGTCAGACTCAGACACGAGGTAGCTACCACCATACCTGCAGCCATTATTTAGTTTTGCCCTAGACCATACAGAACATACTGGAATGGGCTATGAACTCATTAGCAAATCCAATTTGTAGGCTAACGTTATCTAGTTAGCTAGCGTAATGTTAGCTAGCCTGTAGCTAGTTTGCCTGCAGCATTGGCATTATCAAATGGTAACATAACATAACCAGCAGTATCTAGAAAAGACACAGTGAACTTGTATGAGCTACAACCTAACTACGTTAGGTATCTAGCCAGCTATTGATGCTGACGTTCGATTTAAAAAAATGAGCTATGCTTCATCGCTACATAACGTTAGCTAGCCTGCCTCGCTTTATCAAGAGATAGCTACCGACCATAACCAGCAATAATGTAAGCTAACATCGTTAGCTAAGTTATACCAAAGAGGTCCTTATATTCCAATATGTCTGGTATACTCACCACCACCAGCACACCAAGCTAGTGTTACTGGTGCACACTTGGGGACCGTCACTTGCACTTATTCTGCATACTGGGGTCCGTCGGGCAGGGCATGCCAACCCATAGTACTTTGTCTGTGGAGGTCAATCTGTACAGGGCCTCTGTGATCCTTTGAACCTGTTGGGGTTGATGAAACAACGGAGCCCCATTCAATGAAGGGAAACGAAAGTGGGGCTTGGCGAAAAAAGGGGGGTGGGGGACATGATTTGTTGGCGTAATTGTAATCCCAAACCCAACCTTAATTTCCTCGTTGTGATGCGTTGAGGTTCCGAACTCCGTTTTAGAAAAGAGACAGACTTTATGACCCAAACGATCCTATTTACACTTTGAGGTCAATTTTGACACTAGAATAACCGTTTGACTCATATTACAGTAATGCCACATAGGCCGTTTTCAAAGGGATTAGTTGCTTTCTAGGGGAAGTCACTCATTACAGTTGAGATTTGTATAATTCAACTTAAAATGACCTGTTCTCCTCATTTTGGGGGCAATTGTAACACTGTGTTACAAACCCAATTTATCAGGCAAAAGAAAACCTCATGTCCCCGAGCAAGAGACTATAATATGGACATTTGAATCAAGTCAATGCCAACATATAGTGGTTATAATTATGATAGTTTGAATTATTGGACATGAATGTATTTTCAAGCAGGGAGAGAACCTTAATGGGTGCTGAGTCTGGCTCGCTTCTGTTTTGGAGACCATCAAGGTGTTACAAAACCAATGTGTTGCACCCCCCCGCCCCATGAAACCAATGTGTTGCACCCCCGCCCCATGAAACCAATGTGTTGCACCCCCGCCCCCATGAAACCAATGTGTTGCACCCCCGCCCCATGAAACCAATGTGTTGCACCCCCGCCCCATGAAACCAATGTGTTGCACCCCCGCCCCATGAAACCAAGGTGTTGCACCCCCGCCCCATGAAACCAATGTGTTGCACCCCCGCCCCATGAAACCAATGTGTTGCACCCCCGCCCCATGAAACCAATGTGTTGCACCCCCCCCCATGAAACCAATGTGTTGCACCCCCGCCCCATGAAACCAATGTGTTGCACCCCGCCCCATGAAACCAATGTGTTGCACCCCCGCCCCATGAAACCAATGTGTTGCACCCCCCGCCCCATGAAACCAATGTGTTGCAACCCCCGCCCCATGAAACCAAGGCGTTGCCCCCCCGCCCCATGAAACCAATGTGTTGCACCCCCGCCCCATGAAACCAATGTGTTGCACCCCCGCCCCATGAAACCAAGGCGTTGCCCCCCGCCCCATGAAACCAATGTGTTGCACCCCCGCCCCATGAAACCAATGTGTTGCACCCCCGCCCCATGAAACCAAGGCGTTGCCCCCCATGAAACCAAGGCGTTGCCCCCGCCCCCATGAAACCAAGGCGTTGCCCCCCCCCATGAAACAAGGCGTTGCCCCCCCGCCCCATGAAACCAAGTGCGTTGCCCCGCCCCATGAAACCAAGGCGTTGCCCCCCCCGCCCCATGAAACCAATGTGTTGCACCCCCCCGCCCCATGAAACCAATGTGTTGCACCCCCGCCCCATGAAACCAATGTGTTGCACCCCCCCCCCCATGAAACCAATGTGTTGCACCCCCGCCCCCATGAAACCAAGGCGTTGCCCCCCCCGCCCCATGAAACCAATGTGTTGCACCCCGCCCCATGAAACCAAGGTGTTGCCCCCCGCCCCCATGAAACCAAGGTGTTGCCCCCCCATGAAACCAAGGTGTTGCACCCCCGCCCCATGAAACCAAGGTGTTGCACCCCCGCCCCATGAAACCAAGGTGTTGCACCCCCGCCCCATGAAACCAAGGTGTTGCCCCCCCCATGAAACCAATGTGTTGCACCCCCCGCCCCCATGAAACCAAGGCGTTGCCCCCCATGAAACCAAGGTGTTGCACCCCCCGCCCCCATGAAACCAAGGTGTTGCACCCCCCGCCCCATGAAACCAAGGTGTTGCACCCCCCCATGAAACCAATGTGTTGCACCCCCCGCCCCATGAAACCAAGGCGTTGCCCCCCCCATGAAACCAATGTGTTGCACCCCGCCCCATGAAACCAAGGCGTTGCCCCCCCCCCATGAAACCAAGGTGTTGCACCCCCGCCCCATGAAACCAAGGTGTTGCACCCCCGCCCCCATGAAACCAAGGCGTTGCCCCCCATGAAACCAAGGTGTTGCACCC